>NC_135773.1:6827349-6861484 GCF_028453695.1 Augochlora pura | reverse complement strand
GCCCTTCTTCGGAATTCGACGATTCGAGCGAATGAATCGGATGCCCCATTTCGTTTTTGGAATTTTGAGATTTCGATTCGTAATCAGAACTTCCGAAAATATACATACATAAATCAATTTTTGTGAAAATCGAAACATTTCTTCGACACCCGTCCGCCATATTAGATCCGCCATTTTGTTTCTTGAATTTTCAGTTTCAGATTCGTGATCAGCAACCAGGAGAACCCTTGCATAAAAATTTTCAATAAAATCCGTCACAGTTTGATATTTTGACCACGATTTCGGTCTCTTCTGGCACAGTTGCGGCGGTCTGGTCCCCCGAGCGGGCGACTTGTCAGCGGCGTTGCGTTTCCAGGAGAAATGGGCGTCGTTACGCGGGAAAAAGGACGGTAGGCAGGAAGAGTGGAAGCCCTTCGTGATTTCCTATTAGCACAGATATTGCTTCACCAAGAACGAAAGTAATAATTTATCCGCGCGGGCGCGCGGGCTCGCAGAGCCGCGTCGGCAGCGCTCTTTCTTCTCCCTCGGTCCTCTCCTCCTCTTTCTCAGCTTCGACTCGACCCCCTCGATCTCTCTAGTCCTACGCTCGTATGTATCGTTCCACCCCTCTGTCCCTTTCCTTTCAACCCTTGGCTCTTTCTCTCTCTCTCTTTCTCTCTGTCTTTCTCTTTCTCTGTCTTTCCCTTTCTCGCTTCCGTCTCCTTTCCGCGTCTCGCGTCGGAGCCCCCGTTAACCGCCCCCGAGCTTAACCCACCGCCACGTCCGCCCGGTTCATTGTAGCGCAAAAATAAGTGAGTGTATGATGCACGGGCGAAGGGGAAATTATACGGCCTGTAAGTGGAAAAGGAAAGGGGGGTTGCCACGGACAGCCACGGGGTTGAATACCTTACCGCGGAGCGAGAGAACCGCGCCGCAGAAACTGAACGGAGAGAGGGAGAGAGAATTCGCTATTTCTCGAAGTCCTTTTCAAACGCGGCCGCCTCCCTTCCTCTCTACCTAACCATCTTACCCTCTTCCTCTCACCTTCATCCTCTCTCTCTCTCTCTCTCTCTCTCGCGCGCGCGCGCTCTCTTACCGCCCGTTTCCGTCTCTCGTAATCCCGTCTCGCTCGGGAGCCGGCTCTCGCCGAGCGCTTTTTCTTTCGCGATCTCTTCCAGTTTCTCCGACTGCTCCCTTTTTCTCCGAACCGAACGGACACGGACGAGAGAGGGACGGGAACCGAGAGAGGGACGGGAAAGATGGACCGACGGACGGACGGACGGAGTTAATCCTTCGCGCGCGAAAAGCAAAAGGCGGTGGAGAGGAGAGATGCGGAGAAGAGAGAGAGAGAGAGAGAGGAGCCGGTACAGCGGCGGCTCTTGAGTTTCACGGAGCTTTGGCGATTACTGCCGGCAAAAAGGGGATCGTCCGGGGAGAGAGAGAGAGAGAGAGAGAGAGAGAGAGAGAGAGCGAGCGGGGAGAGCCTTTTGCAACCGGCTGTTAAATATCCGGACAGGAGTACTGCGAACACCGGAATACCTTTCGCGTGGTCGCGCAAAAGTGACGCGGTGCATGTGCAACCAGGCAGCCCCCGATGCTTAGACTTCTGTTCGATGGGCAAACACGGACGTCGCTCGCTTGGCTCGCTTTGCTCTTGGCGGCCGACGAAGCCGTCGTCGTCGTCGCCGCGACGGCTAATTAGAGGACGGTTCTTCGGCGCCGCGCAAACGGAACGAATCGGATCGGTGATCAAGGATTTTTCACCGGCCCGATGGAGCCGCGCGTCAATGTGTCGATTTAAGCGTTTGAGGACACCGCTGCTTTGCCCGCGGACGAAATCCGCGTGCGGCCGAATTGGACTCAGCGCGCGGTTGAACGGCCTGCGACGCTTGTTGGCTCCGCGATTAAAAAGAAGCGTCGATCCGACGTCGCGATAAGGTCCGTGATATAATATTGTTACGGCGACTTGTCTGAATGTCGTCGCAATGTGGTATTGCTCTGTGGTGAACACCCTTTAGAGAGAATAGCTGAAGACAGGGGTTGCCACGAATCTGCTGTGTCAATAGACAGTCAGCAGTCGAGACCGGACCGTCGAGCGATTCGTAACGATACATTGTATCTATATTGTATATTGTATATAAACGAGTTGTAAATACAATGCCGCGACGCGAGCCGAGTAACACGTGTAGTGAAATTCGCAATAATATAATCCACGAATATTAAGCCTTTCGGTACGAGGCACTCTATCCATCGTGGCAATCTTACTATACGAGGCGCTGCGCTCAAAATTCGCACACGGCCAGTGTCCTCCTTTGCTCGAAAAACTATGCTCGATAATATAGCGTTCTTTTTTTTTAAACAAAAAATGTTCCTTCCAGCTTAAATATTAAAAGATACAAAGTTCTGTTATTTGTACAGGTTAGCACGTGAACGCCGTATATATCCGGCGCTCGTACCGAAAGGGTTAATCCCAATATATCTGCAATTTTTCATTTTCAATTTTTCCAAATTAATTTACATTTTTCTTTCGACGTATTTGCTTTAGAGCAACGATAGCGCGTTTCTAAAAATCGGAGTTCGCTGTCCAGTGACCTCATTCGAAAAATCGTACTTATTTTCAGCTGATAAGGACCGACGTCGAGAGATATCGGTGTGCGAGAAACTGGACCAACAGTTTCAAAAGAAATTCCGGCGCAACTCGGTGGAGGAGGGGGCATCGGTTGAATCGGATTCGCTCTTAATACGAATTAGGGACGAAAGGTCTGCGAATCTTTCCGCATAGCCCGAAATCAGTGTACCGTGGGGGCTGTATCGCGAACCTAGATTTTCGGTCGACGGGCGCATCACGTTCGCCTGGATTCGCCTGACCGCTGCGTCCCTTCGTCCCTTTTATCGTAAAAGGCTAATTTCGAAGAATCCCAGAAAGGGGAGTCGAGCGTTCTCATATGGCCGAACGACACGCGAGTGCGTTTAATGAAGCACGAGACAGCTTTATTTAATGCTAGACTATTAGTTTATTAATACTGTCGTTTAATGTATTAGTTAATTCCTGGAATGTTATTGCATAGCTGGATGTAGTTAACCTCTTATGCACGGCAGGATTTTGCGCAAATAAAGTTTTTCGTAACTAAATTACCATTTTCTCTTAATATATATTTTTTCCTTAAATTTTTTTCTTTCTCTTTAATCGTTTACTTTAATAATTAATAAAACAATTGAGTGAAGCACGAAACGTTCACGAAAGCCACTATAGTGGTGCGTCGTGTCTAAGGGGTTAATCATTGCATTCGCTTCAGCTTAACTATGACTTCGCATCGTTCTGCAATTCTTCTAAACGATCGTTCCAGTTAAAAATCAAATCAAAACAGTTCGATATACAGTATGAATTTTTAGATTAAAATTTAATATGATAAGCCCTTAAATGCTTCGTTAAGAATTTGTGATGAAAGAATGATTTAAACGCTGTTGAATATACCTATAGTCTTCACGCGACAAGAAGGCGCATTTGTGGTTACTTTCCCCCTCTTACTAGTTTCCCCACTACGGCAGGTGTCGGTGACTATTGGTCGCTGTCGATCACTAATTTCGACCAATAGCGACCGATAGGTGCTTCAGTGGGGAGGCTAGTAAGAGGGGGTACGCAAAGACGCCTTCTTACCTTGCGAAGACTATAGCGCCACCTTCTAAGAACCATCTTCTATAGCTATTTCAGTATACTTTTCTTTTAAGATTAACACACAAAGTTCTCATTTCGCACAGTAATTAAAAATCCATTTAAAATCGTACGCAGAGCTAAATTTACAAGTGACAGACTCTGACAATGAAACATAACCTTAAAGATGAAGAGATCTAAGCCTGCCGCGAGGCGCTCTAACAGCGCGAACCCACTGAAATAGTTGTAAAAGTCAAGGTCACCGTGCGCACCACCATTCTCCGGGCTCAATCTCGATCCGGCCGCGATGGTATCTAGCCGGGGGTAACTGCGAGCCGCGCGGCAGATGGAGACCGGGCCAGCAAAGATTCAGCGTAGATTGCCGGCGAGAGGCGATGGCCCCTATTAAACGTTCGACCGTTCAGTCATCGCGGAAAAGTCGACTCGCGTGGGATCGGCGTTATCGCACGAAATATCTGACGGAAGCCGGGGTTGGTCCGGGAGCTTCTCCTTCTCTCTCTCTCTCTCTCTCTCTCTCTCTCTCTCAGGTATTGGATGACCGGGTTATTACGGACGCGATACGGGTTTACGCGGACGTAACGGGTGAAGTTAGGTGGGGGAAGGTGGATAGATAGGATCGCGAGTAACCGGACGCACTTGACTGTAAATGGACGTGGACTCGCGCGGCGGAGGAGCCGAGCCGGGGATCCGAGCGCGTCGGTAGACCGGGATTATGCGGGCGTTACAACGCGTCGCGAACTGCGACAGGTTCTCCGTGAGCCAGCGTCGATATTGGACGCGTTTACGATCGTCGTTGGGAACGAGTTCCACCGCGGGAAGGAAGATTGACGCGTCCGCATGTGGGCCAGAGGACATCTTCATCGGGCGTCTTTGTCGCCTGTCGCCGCGTTAATATCTACGGGTTTATGGATGGACCGTGAAGAAACGAATCAATAGCTCTCTCTCTCTCTCTCTCTCTCTCTGTCTGTCTCTCACGGCCGGACGAGGCCTCTTCTCTTGGCCCTTCAACTTATTCGTGCCCTTCGCCGGCCGAAAACTGTCGGATGTGTCACTTCTACTTGACCGAGATAATTGCGCTCTGTTGCGTTTAGATTCATCGCTCCGCGTCCACGACCCGTGTCCAATCTTCGTGACGGGCCGTCTCGGACACGGCGGTTCAAGCTGTTCATTTATCAAAATTCTGGAGAGGCTGGAGAAGCTAATCCTTAACTCCCCGCGCCAACTAGAGATCGCTGCTTTCGATGTGTATTACTAATGCAAGTATTGGGTTGGGGTATTATATTTTCTCTTGTTTTACAACGATTTGTGAAATCTAAATTTTGTTGCTTTAACCCTTTGGCTACGGCAGACTCGCGACGTCCACTGGTTAAAGCGAAGTTTTTCGTTGGACACGCATTTCTCATTAATATTCAGTATTATTAACATTGAAATATTAAAATATTAAAAATACCGAATTCTATTACATTAAACCAATATTACTTAAAGTGAACGTTAATTCTAAGCTTTCTTTACAATATTTAATAATCAAATTTAATAGTAAACTGGCGAAATTTGATCTGGACGCCTATTGGCGTCTATAGTACCGGGAAGCCAACGTGTGTCGGACGCCAATATGCGCCAACAGTAGTCAGAGGGTTAAAGATGATTATTGGAACGTGACGGATCAATTTCAATGGTGTGTCAGAGTCACCACTCGAGTGCAAAGGGTTAAATTCTAGTTCCGTATCAGGCTTTCTCCAAACTTCTCATCTTCCGTCGCATCGAAAAATATTAAATAAGATAATAAAAAGTTTATTGCGAAATTTTACGCGCATCCCTTGCTTTCAACAGACTTCTCTTATAAGCAACGAGGGTACGAATACTTGTGGGACTGACTGTAGCAATGGTTCGCAGCGAGACGCCTCGAAAATGATAGCACAGATTGTTCGCAGGCTGTAATAGATGAGCAGAAGTTGCGATCGGGGAGGACCCCGGGACCGAGAAACGCGTAATTATCGTATCGTCGCGCGTGGAGGACGGGGCCGGCGGATGCGTCCTGGCGGGTACTCGAGAGGCGGCTGACGTCTTCTCGAACAGTTTAATAGAGTAACGATTAACGTCTCAAGGACATGTAAGAAAGTAAACTCTCGGGGAGGGCTGAATCGGAACAGAGCGAACTTCCGCGAGGCGTCTCGCGGCGAAGGTGGAAGATACTATACTTTCGCCGGGAGGGTACGAAAGGAGAGCCGCCAGCCTTCGTCGCTTCCCTCGCCCCTTGCCGCGCGGCGTTTTCCCATTTTCTCGAAAACAGCGAGACGGAACGGAGCTGGAATTAATTAACGTCTTCTTCGACGCGAAATCGAAGACGCGCGCGCGCACCGCTTCGGAACGAAGCGATACGGATGAGGCGAAAGTTGCGAGACTGGTGCGTGACAAACAGCGATTTCGAGTGTTTCCTGGAATAACAAGTCGCCTATTGGCTGCCTTGGCTTGGCTCGGCTTGGCTGGCTGAGAACCGGGACGAGAACGTTGCCGCGGTAATTATTATTATTCAGTTTGTCAAACGGTCGGTTGCCAGACGTCGTCGTTCCCCGTGCCTCCGCTGGATGCGTCATGGATCCGCCGTTGGCTGACTGAGCGTACCGAGATGTAAATCCCATTAGCGAAATTGATGCGACTTCCTGGCCCGGGTGTCTCTCTCGCTGTCTTGGCCACCGCCCGCGGATAGACGGCGACGTCGACGGGACGCGTGCTACCCCTAACGATTCCGATCCCGGCGAACCGTAAACCATCGGTTTTTCACGTTTTATGCCGACAGCGCTGCAGTGCACCTTCTGGCTCGTTCCATTTATTCGAAACCATTGCGAAATAGCTGTCACGAGTGGCTGGCAATAATTTAACCCTTTGGTTGCGGACCAGTCTCAAAGAGAACGATTCGAATGAATAAATAATGTCCTGTCTTCAATCTGGCGTAAGTTGTCTCCGAGGATATATTTAATTTATTTTTAATTAATTCTTTATTCCAATATGAGGGGTTAAGAAATAATATGGTGTTCGTAGTTAAAGGGTTAACCCTCTGTGGTCGCATCGTTGAAAGAACCAATAATGTACTTGTCCCAAGTCAAGTCGTTTAATCATCAAATGGAGAAATTTTTACATTAATCGAAATTATTATAATTTCCTAATTTCATTATAATTCTCCCAGTGTATAAATGTTGATACAAGTTGAGTTTAAAAATACTGTAAATCATATAAAATTCTTGGGGATTCTAGGACGGTTAGGGAAATATTAACTCTGCACCGAGAACTAGATCATCCCCCAATTCACCGATTCGTCAGCTGACCGGCCACTTCTGTCCCCAAAGTCGACGCGCCCTCTGACTTTCCCCGAGCCGCCTAACGATCTCGGAGGGTGCACCGATCCCCAATATTTAGTATAGATGCCTTTTTAATAGGATCGATTGTAGTTTCCCGGGCGACTCATCTTTTATTCAAGATCCGCGCTCACCGGCGTCGAAATGGGATTCTACAAGGCGACCCCGTATGCTCGCATAAAACAATCATCAAGGTGCTCAATTTGTCTCGACCCCGTCCCGCCGAACTCGACGCCCGGGTCAAAGAAGATGGCGCCGGGCGAAAGGGGTGCGCGATTTGTTGCAAGCTGCCTAGAATTGCACCGAAAGCGTATTATACAGATTTTATTTTCTGGAAGATTGGTGGTTGTAATTTTTTTAGTACCATATGGTTTTAACAATTCTTGGTTGAGAAAATATTATTTATTTATTTTATTATAATATTATTTATTATTTAATATTTTTGTGTAGGATGTTTTTTGGTTAGAAGTACATTTGTTCTCGTTGTTAGTGTCTGTCTGATTTATTAGGATGACTTCAGCATAACAATAAGCAGTGGACGTCTTGAAAAGGTTCATTTTATTTTAATTTCAGGTTTGAGTGTTTCACGCCCTAAAAAGGACGTTTCTAAGACGTTTTCATTCAGATGATAAAGGGACACCCAATTTAGGACGCCGTTAAAACGTCTTAGAGACGTCTCAAAACAGACGTCCCGAAACAGAAATCCTATAACAGACATTTTAATTCAGCTCATTCCTACATTTCTTACAAATGACTTACAAACGGCCTATAAACGTCCTCTATTAAATATCGAATCGTCTCTAAAACATCCTTGTGCTATCTCGAAAACTATCTGCACTGCTCAATAGATAATTCGATAATCATCGTTCAAATTGCATAGAAATTCAACCTCTTTGTCTATAATCATTGCGTACGCGAAACCGATAGGTCGCCGACAAAGAAGACGTCGCCGGGAGAAAGGGGCGCGCGACTTCCGGCGCGATTGTGTGCAGCTAGAATTTCGCTAGGCGGATTTGCAGGCGGATAGACAGCGGTACGTATCGATACGGGTGGAGGCAGATGCGATGAAACAGGTAATCGGGGCGACGGAGTCGGAGAACGAGCACCGCAGAGTTCCTCGGCGCTGGTTCGCCCAGCGTCTTTTGCCGGCGCGGCAGCGCAAACATCCGGTAACCCGAAGTCAAATTTCTGCGTGTTTGCGGAGACACTCGGCTTCCGGGATTAATTTGCAAATTTAAATGCACACGCACGACCCTCTGCCCGATCCCCGCGCCCTGGGCCGGATACAATTACCGGCGAAACTTATCTCGATCTCTTTCTCTCTCCCTCTCCCCCTCCTCTCTTTCGATTTTTTTCTCTCTCGATAGATATTTCTTCCTCTCTCCATCTCTCTTTCTCTCCTTTTCCATTTTTCTCTTTCTCTTCTCTCTGCCTCCCTCTCCCACTCTCTCTCGATTTTTCTCTCTCTGCCTCCCTCTCCCACTCTTTCTCGATTTTTCTCACTTTTTCGATTTTTCTCTCTCTCTCGATTTTTCTCTCTTTTTCGATTTTTCTCTCTCTCTCGAGAGATATTTCTTTCCTTTTCAATATTTCTCTCTCAAGGTCAAGGCATTGAAAAATGATTTTCAACTGTCAGCTATCTGGGTCAATTCAGAGCATCTCCGGAAATCCGCTCTTATCTTTTTTTCTTTTCAAAGATTCCGAGATTGCGAAGGCAGCCTCAGAAAGCAGACACCTCGTGCAGTTCGTTCTTGCCGCGAATCGAACGGATCGTTTCCGGGCGGCCCTTGCTCGCAGAGGGGCTTTTTGATTAGCCTATGCATTCTTGAAATCGGGCCGGGCGCGATTTCACGGGCATGAAAGTTTAATCGCGGCCGGCGTCGCATCGCCCGAAAGTAACCCGAAGCGGTTCCTTTTTCCGGTTCGGGGAACCCTCTCCGGTCTCGATTCCGCAGACGAGGGCACCGCGCGCCGCCGTGCACAGTGATTCGACGGAACAAAAATCATATCTGCTGAAGTAATTAATTTTCGATCTAAAAACCTTAATAATATTTTTAGTTGTCAAGGTATTCAAAATATTTTAGTAATTTAAAAATTTATTACGAATATTTTAACTCTATATAATTAATAGTAATTTAAGAATTTATCAAGAATTTTTTAACCCTATATAATTAATAATAATTTAAGAATTTATTAAGAATATTTTAACCCTTTGCAGTCGGAGCCATTTTAACTAGAAACCCAGAACATGTTTCCTAGTGTTCCATTTTATGCTACATTGTATACTAAAATATTAACTATGATATTTAATCTGAACAATCTAACCTACATAAAAGATTGTAAAATGTTACACAAAATAACATAAAAGAATCTATCGATTTTTCGATTTTTCGACCTTTTTGCTATTCCTCGAATCACTGCGCTGCATTTTGTTCGCCGATCCCGCTATCAAATTACATTTTCAGCGCGTGCGCGACGCAACGGAGACGGAAACGTAAAACGAACAGTAAGAACCGCTTGCGCAAACTTGAGAGAGAGATAAGGATTAAGAACGTCTGAGCCGGTGTCGGTGCACGCGGCGCGGCCGAGAGAGTCGGTGATTTTTGCGAGAGGCTCGCGAAAGGCAACGCGCGGATTATACATCGGCGCATGCATTATGGATACTTTTAAAGGGGCTGCGTGAACTTCGGGATCCCGGGGGCCGAACCGGAGAAGGAAAAAAAAAAACTTTATATGAACACGATTTACCGCGCGGCAGAGATCCGCCCGTCCCGTTTTATCGCTCGGCTTTGTTGAATAAGTGATGACCGATGTCTGCGATGCCCTCAGACGCGGATACGCTCGCGATCCTTGCCCTCTTCGCTCTTCGATGCTTTGCCGCGAAACAGGGTGTTCTAAACATCTGGCTGAGCCCTGCTAATGGTTTATTAAAATCCGGGATCAACGGTGGGGAATTTTCTTAAAAAATTGCTTACAAATCACGGCTGTCGAGAGAATTAATTACGTTAATATAATGTCAAGATTGTGTCATGATTATGTAAAGGCAAAATTAGGGTTTAGATAAATAATTTAGTCATTATTAGACTTTCGATGAATAGTAAAAGTATTATAACCTTTGAATTGCCTTCAGTTGATTTTTTAATCACGCTAAAACGCTATTTATTTTCGAGCGTTTTAATTAAGTTAATATAATGTCAAGGTTACGTCAAGATTATGCCAAGATTAAGTAAAGGCAAAATTAGGGTTTAGATAAATAATTCGGCCATTATTAGACTTTCGATGAATAGTAAAAGTATTATAATCTTCGAACTGTCTTTAGTCAATTTTTTAATCACGCTAAAACTCTATTTATTTTCTAGCGAATTACTTAAGTTAATATAACGTCATGTTTATGTCAGGTTATGCCATAAATCAGTCTTTCAAATAAAACCTTCCCCGACACCAAAAATTAACCATTCTCCTTACTCAACCGCTGGCAACTGTCTTAAAAAAACAGCCTTCATTACGCTCGAAATTCAGTGGAAACAGTGTCTGGATATCTCAGGTAGCACAGGGTGCTCCGATTTATCCAGGTGACTCCGTCGCCGAGGCCGTCGGCAGCGAAGAAAATCGACGGAAGCGGTGGAATCGCCGGATAATGCTCGGCGCGCAAATTCTTCGGTAAATATTTGCGCGATAAAAGAGAAAGAGAGAAGAGAGAGAGAGAGAGAGAGAGGAGAGAGCCGGGAGGCAGAGAGGGGTGGGACACGGCGTTGGTAAGCGAGCCGCGTTAAACGCACCGCTGGAACATCGAGACGGGGGTAAACAACGGCATTTGCGCGGCGAATTTCAATGGCAAGCTACCACGGATCGGGGCGCCGCGCGCGCGCGCGCTTTCCGAAATTTTCTCGGGCCGCGTCCGCGTCGAGGACTAACGCACTCCGCGCCCCCCCCCCCCCCCACCCCGAAGATTACGCACGGTTCCGCTCGGCTCTCCTCTCCGCTCCGTTTTCCGTCGGCGGAATTTCTTCGGCGCGCCGTTACGTAAATATTCATTAGATGGGAAAACTAGCGCGCCGACGACGCCGCCGCTGCGGGTTCCCTCGGGGAGAAGAATTCCTCTCTCGTCCGGGGTCCTGCGAGCTGGATACACATAGACGGAGAGAGAGAGAGAGAGAGAGAGAGAGAGAGAGAGAGAGAGCTAGAGAGACGGAGAGAGAGGGAGAGAAAGGAGAGATGGAGAGACAGAGCGCGCGTTAAAGAAAACTAGCGAGACGGAGTGACAGAGAAAAGGAGCGCGTTCGAGAGAGAAAACTAGCGAGCCAGAGAGAGAAAGAGAGAGAGAGAGAGACCTCAAGAAGGAACTAGAGAAACAGAGAAAAAAGAGCGCACGCGAAAGAGAAAACTACCAAGACAGAGAAAGCTAGCGAAAAAGAGCGCGCGAGAGAAAAACCTAGCAAAAAAGAGCACCCACGAGAGAGAAACCTATAGAAAAAGAACACGCAGAAAAGACATCTAGAGAAACGAAGAAAAAGAGCGAAGGAAGCAAGAGGATTTCGATACCGTGTTTCAAAGGAGCCGCAGAAATAATCTGCTATGCATAGGTTCGGCCCTCTTTCGCGCGGCCACGCTATTAAATTCGGATGCACGCCAAGTTCACCGGCGCAGCGGCCCCGTTCCATGCCAGTTGGCTGCGGCAACTCCTTCCCCCAGCAAAGGCTAACCTTGGGATCTTACTACCCCGGAGAATCCTCGAGGAGCAGCTTTATGGCAGTTCATACAATTTTACGGCTATGTCTTCGAAATCGTATCCAAGGGTAATTGAAGTTTGAATGCGCGGAATGGCGGAAGTAATATCTCCTACACGCCGGAGTCTCGATAAGCTGACGGCGGATTGATTCATTCGTAAATGCTGAACACACCTCGGTGCCAGGGATCGTAACTGTTATTTTATGGAAAGCGAATTTAATGCCGCGCCCGCGGAACGGTGGTCCTTTGTGTTACTCCGGTTCAAGATGGGATATTGCCAATGTCGACGTTCTACGGATTCTGTTTCAGGTCGCGGAGCTTTCTTGCTTGTTCGAAACGTGAAATAATTGGGTGCGTGGTTGTAGGAAAGGTCCTGTTGTTCATGTTTGTATATTCTCTTTTTACAGATATGGTAAATTGTTTTCAAGACTTGGAAGTGATCATTAAAGTGAATTTTCAATGTTAATATTTTATATTAGATTACTTTATATTTAATATTTTAATCATTTTCAATATTAATATTCTAATCTTAGAACATTAGTAGGTAGTCAATGATATAATAATATAATAGTATAATATGAATAATTGTAATAGAATAGTATTTTGCAATCTACCCATTTTCAAGCTACACTAAAAGAAGTACGAACACTTTTGGGAGTCGCTATATTAACTATACTAAAATCTGATGAAAATACAACGCAAAAGTGCAATGCTAAGTGCTCAAATAAATTACAATATAATCTATGACATTGCTGGACTGCGGCGAACGTGTCAATCGAAGGAACATTTTTAAATTTTTGAAGGAAAATTCTTCAAATTTTCGAAGGAAGATTCTTCAAATTTTCGAAGGAAAATTCCGAAAAAAATCCGCGTCCACGTTACCCCACACATCCCCGGAATCAATTCTTCATCCCATCGCTGCGAATCAATCATTCCCGGCCTCGCGCGTTTCCACGTCTCGGTCAATACGATTATGGAAATATGTTTCGATGAAATTCGATCGAACGATTTACGAACAGCCGGCGTGTGCCGCGGTGCCTTGGAAAACGCCGATGCGTTTTCCTTGGCAACGAGGGGGGGGGGGGGCGAGGAGGAGGAGGTGGAGGAGAGGACGCATCCAGCAGCCCCCTATCCAGCCGAAGGAAAAGGGAGGTCAGATAATCTGTATCGAAGGGCCGCGCGTCTGCGGGCCGCCCCTGGGCGTCGCCGAATTAATATTCGTTGGCTTATTTCATTTCGCGGCGATCAAGGTGTTGCGTTCTTGAAATTCCCGGCAGATTGTCCCCTAGCGCTATTGACCTTTTCTCGTTCCGGCGAACCAACCCCCGGGGCTCTACCATTTTCCCCGTCCAACGCACTCCGTCATATTATTTCCGGCGACGAAGGGAACCCCAAAGGGCATCCGAGACCCCATCCGCGCGAGCCTATATCGACTGACTGAGGGGGCGGGCGCACACTATTGGCCGGACCGGACGGGGTAATTAGTAGAAACGGCCCGGAAATCGGCGGCCCGCACGATAATCGAGAGGCGAAGGGCCTGGGATGACCCCGCGTCTTGTCGATGACGACGTATGTCACGGTAGGCTGTTCAGAATTGAATCGACGAAATGTCAACTTTTCTTACGATCCTATAGAAATTTTATTTTCTAGAAATTATTAGTCGAATTGTTGAATTATTGAATTATAAATTGATAGAATTGTTGACTATTACTAATATTGTAGCCAACAATTTTAGCAATTTCTGGTTCGAAAAATATTATCTTTCTATAGGATGGCTTTTGGTTAAAAGTATACTTGCTACGGGCGTACTTGTCTGATTTATTAGGACGATACTACTGACAGACGTCAGCTCAATAAGAACTGAACATCATAAAGAGGTTCACCTTATCTTTATTGTAGGTCTAAATATTTGACACCCTAGAATGGACGTCTTTAAGACGATTTATTTCAGATGATAAATGAACGTCCAATTTAGGACGTTATCAAGACGTTTTAAAACGTCCCAAAACAGACAGCAAAAGCGAGGAGCCAACAAATATTTACAATCTTTCTATTCCAAGTACTATCAAAATTAAAAATAAAATCATTCTACCCAATACGCAGAAAACTAGTCCCTCCAAAGTTTATAGAAAAATTAAAGTAATTTCGTCCAGTTTAAAAAAAACTCTATCGTTCTAAATCCGACTCAATTTTGCTCCCAACTCTATACGAAAAGATCATATTAAAAGAACACGTACCTACGCGATGAAGACCAATTAACAATTAAAACTGCTAACGCCGAGACACACCATGCACAGTAGACACTTCTCGACGCATAAACACCGCCACAGGTGTTCCATAAAGATACATAAAGTTCCCGAGTTGAGACACGAGGTGCGCCTAAGTATATGGGAAACTACATTGCACTGTGCGCACAGGATCTGGGATGAGTTCTGTCGGAATGCTTGGCCTGTCGTTATTGTTCGTTATTTTATTCCCTTTTTTCCCCCGTCGACTTGCTGGCCCTGCCCCTCGCTGCTTTCCCCGCGAATTCCGATACGTCGACGCCGATGAATCAACGGGGACGCCTCTTTGCAACGGAATACACGCATACAAAAAGACAGATGTACATGGACATGTAGGCACATGGACATATATATATGTTTATTATACATGGACAAAGGCAGGCCGTTCGCGCTCCCTCGTCTTTTTCGATTACGCTGGAAATTAAATTGATCGCGTTTCGTTGCGGTTTCTCGAGCGACAACCCGTTTTCCGCAAGGATGACGTAACGCGGCCGCGAAACGTATATGCCGTCGGCAAACAACGAGGACGCTGCGGCAACACTCTCTTGTAACCGTACACCTGGTTCAATACAACGCGGATCAACATTCGTTGCAAACAGTCCTCCTCTCCCGTCTGCCGCGGACACGGCACAAGTCTACGCTCTGCTCGACGCGTTTTCCGCCGCGTCTATTACCTTCCCCAAATCCCTTCGCCGCGATTTCTTCCGATTTTCTTCTTTCTTGGTTGTCTTTTTTCAGGGTTGCCTTTTTTCACGGTTGTCTTTTTTCGCGGTTATCTTCTTTCTCGGTTGCCTTCTTTCGCAACTGAACTACAGTACATTGAAACACCGCACAGTGGCATAAAAACCAGAAATCATAAAATACAAAAATCGTGGATCACTGCTAAGTCCTATTCCAACTCACTTCGAACTGTTTTTCACGAGACTTTATCCCGTGCAGCTAAATTCATTTAGAAAGTTGGGCCGCGTTTTGAAATTAGCTCGCGGAATTTGAATGGAGCACAGTGCTTATTTGTAATGCGAAGGGATCGCGCGCAGTTTCCTCCAAAATTCCGCGGCTTATGATCGTTACTAACGGAACATAATGTAAGCCGCAATAAGCCTGCAATAGTTCATTCTAATCGTTATTTAAAACGCACCTTCCTATCGTGCCGAACCTGTGAACTCCACCGTAATCTTTACGGACCTATGCTGATTGCATTAGGGCAGCCACGTTTCGCCAAACTTCGCGAGCACCGTTGCGACTTCGATCTTTCAGCGAGTTTCAATCGATAGATCCATCGACGATGGCGTCAATTATTTATCGCGAAATGCACTATGTTAATCTTTTTGCGGTAACTATATCCGAAATTCGCGAACAGATATGTTCCTTTCCCGAGAAATACCTAAAATTGTCCTGTTTCTATATTTATTGCTGAAATCGTCGTTTTAGCCTTATCTAAGGTAGAACTCGCTAGTTTGCCTTATTGACGCGTCCACTAGCGGGCCAGGGACGAAACAACTCTTTAGACGTGTTTAAACTATTCTATAGGCGTCTCTATAGTGTCTTTCAGACGTCTTTATAACATCCTTCAGACGTCTTTAAAACATCCTATACACGTCTGAAAGACGTCTTATGGACAACTTATGGACGTTTCATTGATCTCTTTAAGCCCATTTTAGGCCACTGGCCTTTTAAACCATTGGTAGGCCGTTCATAAGACATTCAAGACATCTTTAAAGATATGAGACCTTCAGACCTAAAATATACCTAAAAAGGACATCTTTTTATCTCTCTCCAAAGCTTATTAAGAAGCTGCATGAACCACCCTATATATAAAAAAAATATAAAAATTTCTAATATTAAAACTGTGACCAAATACAACAATTCCAGTTCAATCGTCCCACTGATTAGATTTCACGAGATTTTTTGGATTAGATTTCACGAGATTTTCTGGATTAGATTTCACGAGATTTTTTAAATTAGATTTCACGAGATTTTTTAAATTAGATTTCACGAGATTTTTTAGATTAGATTTTTGCCTTTTTTATTAATTGGTTTCGTTTTCTCGCAGTCGGCGACGTCGATGTAAATCGGTGCCGAGCGGAGTCCTGTAGACGGTGGACCGCGAAATACCGTGGGCGTTAAGGTCACCGTAGAGATTTCAGACGGGTTGAATCACGCATTAAACCGTGAACGTAACTTCCGCGAGAGGTTCGGCGGCGTCGGCGGCGGCGTGTACCCGGAATGAAAGCGATTCAGACACGAATGGGAACGCCGTGTTGAAACCCTGCCGGGCGAACTTGTTGCGGCGCGCATTAAATCGTCCTATCTTATTAAACTTCTTCGGGCTGGAAGTTTATTTCCCCCGGAAGCCCGGTGTTTCGTGTAACGAGGTTCCTCCCCTCCCCCCGCGCGCGCGTAGCCGGGGAGCTGTACGCGCGGCGGAAACGCGTCGGCTGTTTTCGCCGCGGCGCGCGACAATTAACCGGGGACGCGAGCGCCTCGCGCGCGGCGAGATCGCGCGATTGACAAATTCGCGTGGACCGTCTTCCGTAACGCCGACGACGAATTAACGAGCCTTACTGCTAATTAACATTGACTCGCAATTCTGTATACGCTCGCAACTGTTTTTCTCTAGCAATTTGGTGTTTAGCGATGTTAATAATTTTTTTGGAGAACGTAGGAAATATGTATTTAGGCTGTAAATGAATTTGAGTATAGTGTGAGCTGTGCTTGAATATTAACGATAGAGAAATTTAATTTAATTTAGGTTTAACACCGAGATCTAGGAGAGACATTTGTTAACCCTTTGTACTCGAAGCCATTTTAACTGGAGATTTAACATAAAATTTCTGGCTTATGCAATTTTATGCGTACTAAATTTATTCTTGCGATTCGAAGCAAGTTTTTCTACTCGACAATTTTTTAAATCTAGACTTTATTGTTGTAAAAATTATTTTGAAACATAATGGAATAATTTTAATGAGTCGCCATTCGAGTGCAAAGGTTTGAATTTTTATTATAGATTCAGATAAAAATGATTAAAAAAAGGGAGAGTTTTTAATATTTTTTCGTCCTTCCAAGTAGTAATAAAATTTAAAAAAAAATCATTTTAGTAATTATCTAGTAGATCAGTCCCTCTGTCATCTAAAAATAAATTCGAGTCATTTAATTCCCTGTCGAAAAACAGCGAAAAACTTCGAAAAACATCGTTGCATTTAAAAAGCTACAAGAACACTTTTGCGAGCCACTGTACACGGCTGGTAGCCAGCCCCACTTGCTTTTTCTATCGTTTACGATAACAATTCGCAGCAATAATCATGGCCGGTTCATTATCTGTAAATCACGATCAAAGCGTAAACTCGACCATTCCACGGAAAGATATTTAAAAGTTAATACATGTCGCGGCGCGTGCATTATCGCATTCAATTTCAATCGTGCCGCGCTCGCTCTGAAATTTTTATAAGAGGGGGGGGGCGTTTAATTGAACGCGCAAAGAATATGGGAAAGTTGATTAATTTTTCCACCGTTTCCCCCGGACGACAATAGTCCGATGTTTCGCGTCGATTTCGTTGCGGCGATCAAAGGGAGATCTTATCCGCGCGCGCGGCGCGGAATATTCGATGAATCTCGAATGCTACTTCCGCCGTTCGCCGAGTATAACTAAAATTACAATGAAACGCGATGGGACAGGTCGTACAGAGTTGTATAGGGGATACTCGAACGGTGTCTCTTTTCCATGGAGATCGCTGATTCAATGGGGGGAATCGAAGCTTACCGCGAACGATCCCGCGTACGCCGCACTTGTTCTGATCAGCGAAGAATCGCGTCCGCGATATTGCTTTTATCTCGAATGGAATCGAATAACTTTGGAAATGTTGCGTTTGTTCAGCTTTTATAATTATGCGCTGTTAACACTTGTTAATGCAGAATTAACGCTTTACCAAGCGGTAGTATTATAAATCGGCTTTTTCTCATAATCGGCAGTCTGTGAATCGATTGTTATAGTAGCTATTAATTTTCTATCTATTATTGGGATAAAAATGTTATTTTGTACTATCGTGAGCTTCAATATTATTATATAATTTTTTAAGTATTAAATATTTTTCACGATTAGTAGAATAAATAAAATCGCAGTAGAAAGGTTGAGCTAAATTTTTAAGGCCGAATGACTAGTCGATTCATTGTTAAGTAGAAATAACAATTCTTTATAGGATGGAATAAATTCTTGACAGGCTAAAGATATTTTTGAACAAATTTAAAAATAATTTGATTAGCTGAAAACTTCATTACCCGATTTATTTCGGAAATCTGATTTATTTTAGAAATAATTGAAACAATATAATTAAGGAGGACAGGTCGCTAAAAATTCTGTCTAAAAACCAATTTTTAAAAAACGCCCCCTTTAAAAAATCATTCTAATAGCCACAATTCTTAATTTTTCGAAAGATTTTTTTTTTTGAAAGAAAGTTTCAATCCATTTTACTGTGTCTAAAAAATAGATTTCTGGCCGCGTCAAGGAGGTTTCATTAAAATCTGCCGAGGCGCTCGCAGCGAAACGGCTCTCAGCCGGTACAAATAGACAATGCTCGATTATTCGCGGCGATTAAAGATGCGAACTCGGTAAAATAGACTGTCCGATTAATTACAGGCGGAGCCCCCGCGATCCGCGCTTAACGGGGGAACTTATTAGCGAGTTGTTAAGTCGAAAATGTCCGCCTCGGTTTCGTCGCTCTATAAATATTCAGCTTGTAAATGATTCAACCCCCTCCCCCATCTTCTCCACCCCCCACCCCCACTCTAAACTCTCTCTCTCTCACTTCCTCGCTTTCTCACTCTTTCTCTCTCTAACTCTCTTTTGCTCTCTTTCTGTCTTTAACTCTTTCTCTCTCTAACTCTCTTCTTCCCTCTTTCTGTCTTTAACTCTGTTTCTCTCTCTCTCTCTCTCTCTCTCTCTCTTTAACTCTCTTCCTCTCTGACTCTCTCTCTCTCTCTCTCTCTAACTCTCTCTCTAACTCTCTTCTTCTCTCTTTCTGTCTTTAACTCTTTCTCTCTCTAACTCTCTTCTTCCCTCTTTCTGTCTTTAACTCTGTTTCTCTCTCTCTCTCTAACTCTCTCCCTCTTTAACTCTCTTCTTCTCTGACTCTTTCTCTCCTCTCTCTCTCTTTCGCTCTGACTCTTTCCGTCTCTCTTCGGCCGTGTCCTTCTCCCCGCTCGATCGTTGTTCCTATAACTGGAGGTACTTACTTTTCAATATAACCGTGTTTGCGGATCCCGGTTCCCCGGGATTTAATAAAATCATTTATGCGAATGAAGTTTACCGAGTCGGACAACTTTCTAAGAACAACGTCGAGTGGGCGGGCGGGCGGGGGCGTGCTACGCGCGCGGAGGAGGGGGGCGGTATATATACCGCCAGCGATTCCGTTTGCGGAACGCTGTAAATACACGGTTGAAACGATAAATATCAGACGCCGAGAATTGGAAACGCTCGGCCTCTCCTCTCCCCCCTCCCTCCTCCTGAGAACCTCGACGAACCCATGAAAACTTCGTTGATATAATTTCACTCGAAGGATTTGCGTTCGGCGAGCAACGGCGGATGGCGGATGGAAAATAAAAGTGCAGCGAGAGAGAGAGAGAGAGACAATTTCAAAAGAATCCTCTGCCACTTGTGTCGGCCGACCGCGAAACATCTTTGTCACTCGAACGAGTCTTTTTACGATTTATGAATATTTATGCACGTCTCGCGAATCGACGCTTCCGAAGGCCGTTCTCTTACAGAGGATCTAAGCGATCTCGTGGACGCTGATGAAACGAACGGTTCAAGGTTGACGGGGACAGGTATGTATTCTGTGGTCATTGCTGGCGAATCAATTTTATTGATCGCTGAAAGGGGTGTTTCTGACTGGCTATGGGGTGGTGACGTACGAATCGAAAATTTCCGTGATCTTGATGTGTAAAGATTGATGTGATCCATCATGATGTGTATCTATTTTTCTATTTTAGTTGCTGTTCGGATTTGATTTGATGTCTTTGGTAAAGGGTTGTTTTTTTTATCAAGGAGACAATGTTTTAGGGTAAGTCAATGTTCTGACAATTTTTGTATATTTTAATATACATATACATATTTTGTATATTTTAACTAGAATTAACAAGTGATTTATTATACCTTGGCTCGAATTTCTTGTTTCTCGATTATTAAAATTATTAAGACTATTTTGCAAGGGATATAATTGACTATCTTCATCTATATTTATACATATTATATAAAATTCCGGCACAATTTAAATCAATACATTCTTATTAGTTCATCAATGTTTAAATTACTCAATTAAATATCTATTAGAAACGATGAAAATTCATTAGAATCGATGCTCGAACTTTTTAATTAAACTATTAGAAAGAATAAAAGTTCATTATAATTGACGTCATCGCTTATTCGAAATCAATCTAAATTCTTATTAAAAATCTATTATACTTTGAATTTATATCCAGGTCGCTAATAAAAGTCCACTATAGAGATTTCCAATTAAATTTCTATTAAAAATACATACAAATCTAAGTCTCAACATAATAGTAATGTTGTAAATGAAAATGGCGAGCGACTGACGCTGTTAGCGTGGTTACTATCGACGACTGTGCTGAGTCAAGCTATCGACATCGAGTACGCTAAAGGATCGTTTCGGAAGAGTAATCTCTGGTGCAGACGCCTTCGAGGTTTCCCTGCCAGGCTAACTGCCATTTTCCTTCTATTCGAACTTCCGCTTTTTGCGGCCGCTTTCCCCCTGATAAATACCCGCACCGACAGCCCTTGCCTTTGTCCGCCGCTACAGACCCCCCTCCGTCGCCCTAATCTCAAATTAATTGCATGACAAACAATTTCTTGCCGGTAACCCGCCGTTGTCTCGCGTTTTCTTCTCCCGGCGGACGACAGCTCCGATACAACCCCCCCACCCACCACCGCACCGCTCCGACGAAGTTTCCCTTCGCCCATTAAATACGACTGAGGCTGCGAAAGTACGGGCGCAGTTTTTGAATATCGCCGATCGCGAGGCGTGCTGCGATGTTTCGCTAGAAATCGGGAATCGATCGCGGAGGTCGCAGAGGAATGGTAGATTCAAATTATTAAGTAATTATATTTTTGGGAATTATGGTTTTGGAAATTCTAGTTTTGGGAATTATAGTTTTGGGAATTCTAGTTTTGAGAATTATAGTTTTGGAAATTATAGTTTTGGGAATTATAATTTTGGGAATTATAATTTTGGGAATTATGGTTTTGGGAATTCTAGTTTTGGGAATTATGGTTTTGGGAATTATAATTTTGGGAATTATAATTTTGGGAATTATAGTTTTGGGAATTATATTTTTGGAAATGAACAAAGTAACTTTTCAAACAATCAAAATTCTCCGGAGATAAAACAAGACGTTATAAAATAAAATCTGAAATAAAAACGTTATAACCCAATGTTTATAGAATTAATTAGATTTTGCATCGGCGAGATACAAAATGGAGGTCGACCGGTGCACCGTGGTTAGTAGCGAACGTGTTAATTTGCAATTCATCAGCAGCGGCACAGAGGAGAGGAGCTCGTATAGAAAAAAATGAGCCGGGGCCGACGTCCGCCGCGAGCATCGCGCTAGGAAACTAAACATAATCAGTTTCAGGATTTCGTAATTTGATCCGGAATGGATCATCCTGTCGGGCGAGTTTATTCTTCAAACAGGAAGAAAATAATACCGGGTAGAAAGTAATTGAACCTGGCCGCCACCTCTCCCCCCGGCTAGGGGGAGCGGAGGCCGCAAAGTTTCTACGTAGTGACGGTTCTACGAGAGGATGATGTATCGCGCGACGGGATCCCCGATTATCGGAACACCGCTTATCTGGAATTCCGATTATACGAAAATCTGTTCTACGGAATATCGATCACGACGCGGTAGACGACGCGCGGAATTCTATGCAAACGCGGGTGCACCGCTATTCCTACGGCGTTATTAATCAACATTCTGGCCTAGCCGAAAAATCCCTGGAAAATACTCGCACAGCCACCGACAAACGCGTGCGCTACTGCCTACATACATTTTTAAACTAACAATTCGATCGAATAATAAACGCGTGTAAAATATTCTATGGAGTTTTTACGCGGCGTTGTAAACGAGAAAGGAATAAATTGTATATTTAATGTCGAAGAGACGCGTTCGACGTTGTCGAACAAATGAAAATGATCGAGAGAAATGAAGCTTTTGTGGGATTTATATTTTAAACGTTTAAAGGAATAATGTCGGTTTTATTAGGAATCTGACCTACTTCGTGATGTAATTAATTTTTGATTAATAATTCTCGAAACGAAAAATTGATCGCATAAATAGATTCGCTGTCGCAGAAAATTGATGGCTGTTCGATCTTATATAAAATTATTTAAATTCATTACAAATGTCATTATATGAAAGTGTACTGGATTCGGTGGAAATAAAAGACTGATTTTTATGCAAGCTAATAATTGTCCAAGTTAATTGGAAGAAACGTAGATAAAAATATCTTTCGTCTTTTAATCATTCTAATGAACTTATAATAATATAAGGCAGTCCTTAAATGCTTGTAATAATTCTTTTACAAATTTGCTACTTGATTTATACAAAAAGAAGACTGCAGAATTTTATGTAAGATAAAAATTGTCCAAGTTAATTGTAAAAAATGTGAATTATATAATAAAGATCTGTACTTCCTCTTTTAATAATCCCAATAAGTCTAAAACAACGTACCACTATCTTTAAATCCCTGTAACAATTCCCTTACAATTTACTACTTAACCTACACGCTTTCGTCATTAAATCTGCCGGCAATTTCAGGCTAAAAAAATCAACAAAACAACAAAAATCAAGAAAACTCGACAATGACAGAGTCTCGAGAACCGTTGCCAGACGATACAACGCGGCAAGCAAGCAAGCCATTAAAAAAGGCTCTCGGAGGCTGGAAGAAGAAGCCCGGACGCGACTTAATTATTATCTTCTAATTACGGCTCTGTCAGAGGAGGTGTCCCCCTAAGCGTAACTCGCGATTAAGGCGGCGGAGACGACTGCCGCGACTCGCAACTCGGCATTACGCGGTGGTGAGGGGAGGAGGGGAACAGAGAAAGCGGGAGGGAGGGGGACGGGTCCCGTTGAAATTGAATTTCACTTTTGCCGGCAAGATGGGAGCTACTTAAGCGTCTGCTTCGCTGGCTGGATTTCGATTGTAAACTACCCTGTCGGCGGCGCGGGCCGATACCTCCGGCCACGCGCGCGACAACCGGAGGATGAGGAGGAGGGGAGGAGGGGGGTGGCGGTAGGTGGGGGGGGGGGACGGATATCAGTCCCGTAGGCAGAGAGAGGATCGGCCGCGGATATTATTGGAAAAATATATCGGCGCCATAAAAGCCGCGGGAAGCCTTTAAGCTGAAAATTGCTTTCAGTCGAAAGTGGCTGGTTTCTGGTGGCCGTATCTCCGCCGGAAGCTGCTCGGCCGCGTTGGCCGATCCCCCCGGGCGTAAATTCGATAATCGTTACGCGTAACGGGGCCGCTTAACGCGCGTTCTCCCTCCGTTAATCGCGTCCCAATATGTACATATCCATATACATATATACATGTATATATACATATACACATATGTATATACGCGTAAATGTACGAATATATAGACACACATATTTTTCTCCTTTCTTTTTAGTTTTGTTCATTTTCACCCGGCAGCCGACCCGACACACGGCCCCAGCCCGGTCCGCGTTTCATTAATTATAATTATCTAATTAGACCATCTTCCAGGCCGCGCCCGGAATCGTAGATGATAAAGCCAATTAAAAAATTTTAATTTTCACGTGCTGGAAAATGTAATGAAATTCTTCGCCGTCCGCCTCTTTTTGCCTACTGCTACAGCTTCCCTCCTTCTCGCGCCCTTCCTTTTTCGCTCTCTCTCTCTCTCTCTCTCTCTCTCTCTATTTCTCTCGCGCCGCACTCCCACCAACCGCCAGCGCGCGGACTGTCTTTTTTTTGTTGCTGAAATGCACTCTGCACATTCTACTCTAATTAAATTTAATCTTACCCCGGAAACGTTTCCGTTATTCGCCGCCCGCGAATTCATACAACCGTCTCGGGACCGTGGATTTTATCGTTAATTCCGTGTCCGATGTAACCGCGGAACGCGAACGCACACCTCGACTATGCTCCTGCCCCGTGTCTTTGCTTTAACACCTTGGGAAAGGTGGGCGGCGGTGCTTCTTGTCGTCGTCGATAGGCGTGTGGCGAGAATTGTACGTCGAACTATGGTAAAGTGAACCGAGAATTATGGTGTAATCGTTTGCGAATGGTGGAGAGAATGGCGGATTTATTTAGGGGTCTAGGAGAACGCGACAAGGGGTTAGCAAAGTTGCGTTGGTAAAACTTTATGGTGGAAGGTTTTTTCGGCGGATTTTTTGAGGTTAGAACGTTGCTATGGCGATGGTTAAGGGAACGAAAAAATCGTAAATGTAGTTCCATTCTTCTAAAATGTTTATACTGTATTTAATAGTATAAATCGTCATTTTAAGGATACTAAAATAATAGAAGGGACCTATTAATTGTCTTTATCCTAGTTCCTAATGATTATTGGATGTCTTAGGGGCGTGCATTTTGAATCCATTTTAGGTCTGAATGTGTTACACTCTAAAATGGACATCTTTAAAATGCCTTATTTTAGATATTAAAATATTCCCAATTCGGGACACTTTTACGTCATGTCTGACACGTCACTAAATCGTCGTAGCGACGTTTCAAATTAGACGCCCTAAAAATATATCTTCAAGAATAAATAAACATACTAAACTTAATAAACCTAAAATATACCTCCTCCTCCAATCAATTAAAAATTCCTGGAACCTCAAAATTTTAATATCAATTCAAATTCAACCCCAATTCCATTATCTTCCATAGAATAAATTATCTCTCAAATCGTATAATAGAAATATTTTTTATTAATAATTCACACTAGAACCTATGACTTATTTCAACGACGACTACCAGCCAAGAATACCTGTACCATAAACGCGACTACGAGAGTCAACTCACCGAGGAGGATCTTCCCCCGAAATAGCCACGAATATCTCGAAACAGTTTAGGCATCGAGCGAAGAGTGGTTAAAGCCTGCGGATCAAAAAGAAAATTGCCCGACGCCATCTCGCCCTTCTCCCCCGGCCCGGTTCTTAATCCACTCGGCGGATCCTGGAAGACGTATGGAGACGTCTGGCCGGCCGACGGTTCGGCGCGTCGATGCCCCATCGCGGCCGATATTCATATTTCACGTCCGAATTGATATTCGGAAAACAAGTGGTCGGATAAGGGAACTGCATTTCACGAGTAACCACCCAGGGGAGGCCTAACAGAGCTTTCAGACTCGCGTGATGCGTGGCCACCTATAAATCGTGCCGGTTTCCCTTCCGCCCCTTTCCTCGCGCCGGCCGTCTTCCCCTCTCCTCGCTCTCTACCTCCCTCGCTCATCGCGCGCGCTCTCTCTCTCTCTCTCTCTCTCTCTCTCTCCCTCTGTCTCTTTCTCTCCTATTTCGCTCTCTATCGCGCTTTCTCTCCGGCTGCTTTTTCACTCCCCCGTTAGAGCTGCCTTCGGAGCCCGTTGTTTCTGTCGGTCGCGGCGACCCCTCCGCGAAGCGACCGCCGTTTCCTCATTGTGGTGGCAACCGGCATAACTCAAACTGTCCTCGTGGAAGCGAGCGAGGCTTGGATTTAGCGCGAGATCTTATCGCCGGGACAACAATAGCGCCACCGGCTGGGCTCGCAGAGCCTGAAATAATTATCGTCCCCGGCGCCGGATCGCGGCTGGAAATTTATAAGACGTCGCTCGCGAAAACTGGCCCTGCGGTGCCCTGCGGAGCCCGGCGAAGCCTTGCGAAACCCTAAGGTGACCTGCGCGGGTACCTGCGGGGACCTTGCGGGTACCTGTCGTCGCGAGACTCCGGTCGTCGCGACGCCCCGTGCCAGGTGGAGCTTCGATTCCGTCGACCGCATAAAACATCCCCGTAGACGGGACGCGCGGACGTCGCCCTCCCGCGCGGAATGTTAACGCTTCGCTCTATCGCGAACCATCTGGCCGAAGAACACACGCTCGGACCATTCTTTTCCGAATGCCTGCCGGCGAATTTATGCTCGTCTTCTTCGTGGTTAACCGCGCGGTCGAGAATTCGCCACGCTCTCGGGGGGAAGTTCGCTCTGAATCGTTTCCTGGCGCGGTGATCGTCGTCGCTAGCATTCTTTCGGCTCGTGTTGCGAACTACTCGTGGATTCTTTATGGTTGGATCAATGGTGCTCGATGACAATTAGATAAGAGGCACGGAGTTGTGAGGTTATGTTCGGGTGGGGTGTTCAATGTTGTATGATTATGTTTTAATGAGGGGTTCAAAGTTGTATGATTATGTTTTAATGAGGGATTCAAAGTCGTATGATTATGTTTTAATGAAGTGTTTAGAATTGTATGATTATGTTTTAATGTAGTATCTAATGTTGTGTGATTGTAATTGAATAAAGTGTTTAATGTTGTATGATCATAATAGAACAATATGTGCAAAATTGTACGACTCTGTTTGAACAAGGTGTCCAAAGTTATATAATTACAATCGACCAAGTAGAAAAATAACTACTATAAAAAAAACTAACTACTATAATAAATGACTGAATTTAAAAAAAGGCTATCGTAATAAATGGCTGAATTAAAAAAATGGGTACCCTAATAAATAGCTAACCTAACAAATAACTACCCTAATAAATAACTACCCAACCATCTACTTATTTCACAAAAATAGTTATCGATAGAAATATCTAAGCATACCAGGAACAAATTCTCTTCTTGTTCGTTAATATAGAGGGTACATAGAAAGTAACGAAACTTGCAGTACACATGCGACCGCAACCGCGATCCGAGCTATACACCGTATTCAGTTTCAAATTATTCGGGATAACGCCGCAAGTATTGTATCAAGAGATCAACCGATACATTGAACTCCGATATCGAAATACCGCGGCCGGATAATCGACTAAAATATCTTCGTTTCGAATAAAATGAGGGAAACAGATAGCGGGGGAATTCGCTTGGGTAATCAACCTTTAACGATAGATAACCGAGTCAATTGAACTTGTTGCAATTTGGGTCTCCCGGACCCCAGAGCGGTATCGTTTCGCAAAAATTTCGCTTCACGGCTGACCTACATTGTTCTTCGCAACAATGCTGCTCCTGAGAATACTGATCGCGTTTCGATCGAAACGTTTTGTTATTTTTTGAGAGTCAATAAATTAATAATTCATTTTTATAGATACTTTTTATCGTTTTCTTATTTGTATTATGTTTCAGGTATTATTATTTTCTCGCATATTTTTCCTAGCTATTATTTCCTATTATTATTTTTCCTAGGTACTAGATTTAAATACGATTAAATAAATATTTTAGTTATTTTTTAGTAGTATAGATGTGACTTAGTATTTTTTAATTTTTTAAGTGTTTCAAATATACGCAAGATAGATTTCTTTTAATATTGTATTTATCGAAAGCTTATTAATAAATTTTTCAATGACCGAGATGTGTTTAAGAGACAAACACGATGATTTGCTTTTAGATAACATTTTTCAAAGAATTGTCACATTACGATACTAATAATTTTTTCACACCACGCATAAAATAATTGTCAGCATTGAATTATCATTATTAACACTAAATGTACCGGGTCAGACCCCCTTCATAACCCCTTCCACAATTTATATTAAAATAAAGGGGAAGTCAATCGTATGTACAAAGAGTGATCAATTGTTTTATTTAGAGAAATAAAAATATACGTCCGATTATTTCGTTAGAAATTAACAAGACATTTCCTTAAAAAAATTAATGGAGTTCTTTGTAAAAATCAATGCCGATCTATTTACAATATAATAATAAAAAAGTCCAACAATGTAATTACAAGAATAAAGAAGCCCAGCAACGTAATGACAAGAATAAACAAAGCCCGACAATTTAATCCGCGAGTTCGCGGCTAATCTTGAACTAGAACAGAGAAACGCGTCGCCCAGCCATCGTTCGTTCCAATCATCTAAAGTATAAAGTGGCCGCGGACCCGTGTTTATTTGCTCGGCTGATGTATCCATCCTGCGCCATAGCCGGGATCAAAGTGGCTCGGTGATCGTGATTTGTCGTTCGGTCGCGTTTGAGCGCTTCACCGCGGTCTGAGAGGTGGTGGAGGGGGGAGGTAGGTGGAGGAGGAGGTGGAGGGAAAAACACGCGCGGCAACGTTTGGCGTATCGATCCGCGAAAATGCGGCAAAAAAATACAATTCGGTGGACTGCGCGAATTTTTTTCCCGGAGATAGCGTACACGTGTGCTCTCGCGCTCGCTAACCCCCCCCCCCCCCCCCCCCCCCCCCCCCCCCGTTCACATTCGCCCCTCCCCTTCCTCCTGCCCCGACCCCCGTGCATGGACTTTTCGCAAATATGTTGGTGAATTTCGCGCACGCTTCGAGCCACCGGGATTCCCAGGGATAATTTAATAAATGGATGAAGCTATTTTTGCTACGAGCGTTGCTCCATGGTTTCTGTAAACGGTGTTTTTTTTTGTCTGCACAAAGAGAGAGAAAGAAAGAGAGAGGATGGGAGAGAGAATTGTCGGGGCACGGATACGGGGAACTAGATTCGGCGCGAGCAGTTTCATTAAGTTAATAATTGCGCGGCGTTCGACTATCACGATTAGGCGAGTGTTCCTGGTACTGAGGGAGGTATAGTAAATTCTGCCTAATTTGGCTGGGAGCTTCTAAACAAAAATGGAGATTTGGGAAGAGGAGATGTGATTTTTAATGCGTTATTATAGTTGTCGATAGTCGGTGACTATGATAAAGAAGCGTGAGGCTCGAATAATCGTAGCTTCCTTTTTTAAGGTTAGGGACAATTGAGGAGAATTTACTATATTTCGAGTCTCGTGGCATAGAATAAATTCTCTCTAATTTTCCCTCTGCTTGTACATAAAAATAGATAATTAGGGAAGAGGAGATACGAATCTCGAGAAATACAGTAAATTCTCTGGAATTGTCCCTCATTTTATAATCAAAAATAGATAATTTGGGAAGAGATCTTACAATTATTCGAGCCTCGTAAAATACGGAAAATAATTCTCTGTAATTGTCCCTCACTTTTTAAATAAAAATAGAAAACTTAGAACGAAGAGATAGAATTATTAGAGTCTCGTATCTCGTTTCTATAGTTTCTGCTAATTAACAACCATTTTTATATAAAAGCTAAGTTACAATTACGAAGAATTTACTATACCTTTAAAAAGCTATTAACATGCTCCTAATAACTTGCATCAAGGTTTAACTAACCTAATTGCAATTATTCTTGCATCTGCCACTTTCTGCCGCCTGCTAATTTCGTTTAAAATTCTTATTATTTTTTTCTTAATTTATTTTAGAACGATTTGCCTGAAGATATACTCGCCTCGGCTTTGATCTCGGTTTTACGTCGACCTTAGGAAACGTCTAACGCCGAGTTTAATCGAAAAACTAAACGAGGTGGCTCCGGGACACGTACGGGTTTGTTGCACCGCAACGCCGACGCCGGCGTCGGCGTCGCGTCGGCCCGTTAACGATGGAACTAGCGTCGCATGGCGTGCGTGCGCGTCCCTAATAAATAGTAATTAGCGAGCCAGTAATTAATATAGAAGAGGGTGGCCGTGCTGCGGCGAACGCGGCCGAACCTCGCCCAACGATCTCCTGCAATCTTTTATTCTTTTCGATCGCGGCGTTAATTTGTTTCTTCCTTTTAAACAAACCGGCGCGTTTGTACCAGCCTCCAATTTTATATGCAATTATAATAGAACTTGTAACATGATTTTTATTTGAGCTCTTGTAACAATAAATGGGAAATTGATGTATGAGCTACTGAATATAGATAATAATAATATTATTAATAATAATAATAATAATAAAATAATATATAAAATATAATATTATAATACATTATAACACTTTAATCAAAATATTCTCATATATGTATTATACAATAAATTCCTGGATAACGAAGAATGAATTATAAATTCCATGAAATGCAATAAAACACAAAATCGTTACGCGTCTTTTATGTAAGCCAATTTCCAGCGCTAATATAAAATAATTATAAAATACAAATGAAATATTAAAGTAAATGTAATTAAACATTAATCGAATGTAGACTTATCGACGTCATTAGGACTGTCTATTTTACTCCAGTCACGAATCAATGTGTTTCACCTATGTACATAACAGAGCTTCGAAATAAATTATCCATTCTTCTCATTATTTAACACTCCACTGCCAAATCCAGCCTTCCGAATAAACTATTCCGAGCACTGAAAAACAAAAGCTTCTATTTCGATTTCTATCAAAATCTAACCTATTTCAACAACAAGATTAGAACTTCCTCAGAATCTAGAATAAACGCAGAAATTGCAAAATACAGTCGCTACAGCACCGAAAACGAATACAATCCAAAGTCCCTAAGTCCCTCGATGGAGAAACAACCGGAAGTTATTCCGGCGGGAGTAATTACAAGATTTCGGTTCCGGTAAAATCAACTCGAACGCGGACCCGGCCTTGCGATGCTCCCTCTCGCCGCTATTTCATAGCAGGCATCCGCCACCTCCGCCACCCTTTTACGAAACTTCGGGAGCCTTGAGAGGCTCCCGTAAACTTCCAAGTATTTTAAATCCATCAAGACCGCTAAGTCGCCGCTGCCGTGAATTTTTTAAAAAAAATTCTGTCCGGCATCCGATTTCGTAACTTCATCGCAACAACGTTGCTGAAAGTCTTGTGGCACGGCGTGAAGAGGGCGGGGGTTGGATGGCTGGATAGATGGAGACAGAGACGGAGATAGGGAAATTTGGAGGGCAAAGACAGAGAGACAGAGGTAGAAGCAGGGACAGAGATAGACAGATAGAGACAGAGACGGAGGCATCAAAGACAGAGAGGCAGAGACAGCAGAAACAAGGAGGAAGACAGAGACAGAGACAGAAGCAAAGACAGAGACAGAGACAGAAAAAATATAGAAAGACAGCAGAAACAAAGACAGAGACAGAGACAAAGACAGCAGAGAGAGAGAGAGACAGAGATGGAGATAGATACAGAAAGACAGAGAACAGAGGCAGCAGAAACAAAGACAGGGAAAGTGACAGAAATAAAGACAGAGACTGCAGAAACAAAGACAGAGGCAGAGACAGAGAGAGAGAGAGAGAGAGAGAGAGAGACAGAGATAGGGAGACAGACAGATATAGTGACAGAGAGTGAGAGAGAGAGAGAGAGAGAGAGAGAGAGAGAAAGGGAAGTACAGTGAGAGAGAGGGAGAGATAGGTTGGGTAGGCGAGAGGGTGGGAAGATAGGAGCGGATAGTAGAGGGCGAGCTGAACGTCCACGTAGCTGGCAGCTACGTCGCCGGGATTATATTAATCAAATTTCTGTCCACTTTGTTGCCGGCGGCCAGGCATTAGGAGGGAACTTCCGTCCGGGGCTAGAAGAAGGCAAACATTCGTCGGCTTTCCACCCTGCCTGGGTAAACAACTCGGCTCGGCTGCCGGATCGAATTCATCCTTGCCGGGACACTGAGGCACTCACGCACAGAGAAATTCCCATCTCACTCTCACTCTCTCTCTCTCTCTCTCTCTCCTTCTCTTTACCAGCTTCTCTCGCCGGGATGTCGGAACTCGAAACGATTAAAGGTGCCCTTTGAAACGCGGAGTGCCGACTGCGGGGGTTGGGTTGCTCGCGGAAGACCGGCAGAAATAATGTAGTGCGGGGGGGAGTGTGCCACTCGCGCAAGCTAATAACTGCGGTTGCCGGGATCTGATGATATTTATGCTCGCGGGGTTGGCGAAAAGAGATCTCCAGACCTCGCGAGACGTTCTCGTGTACATTGTATTAAACGATTCCATCGGGCGCCCTCTCCCCCCTTGTTCGATAACTCGTTGAGGTTAATCGGGTAGAGATCTCTGATTCATTCGATTCCAATGGCAGCTTTTGTGTCGATTTAAGACGCTGAAGAGGTCGTGTGATCTTTTCAATAAAGGTACGTTTATCCTGTGTTTGGTTGGCGGTACTTCTCTCGATCTTTAAATAGCGCGAAGTAGACGTGAAATTCGGTTGCCCTGTGAATTTAACGCGTGTGTCGGCATTAATGAGTGGCTTGCTCGATGTGATATTTTTTGAATAAACAAAGGGATGTAGGAGTAATATAGGGGGATTAATTAGAGGGGAGTAGAATTATGTACTTTGACTTTAGAGGAGAGTAGACGTGTTAAAAGTTAATGATAAGATTATTGGGTAATTAATATAATAAATTGCCTATTTATTCGAGAATAATTCGAAAATTATTGCAGAGCTTTTAAACGTTCTTTTGACCTTCTACATAGTAGCAAAATTGTAATAAAAGTCATTCAGTTATTGTCTAGTATACTATACCTTTTTGTATACTTTATATATTTTACATATTATCTAGTATAGTCTCTATATCATTTAAAGAAAAATCGAATCATTAATTTCTCTTTAGAGAAAGTTATTTCGTTTCAGAAGGTGTCCGAATATTAACAAGACTCTCTGTAATTCCGCCGTCTTCGAAACCTACTTTCAATCGAGTCTCTAAAACAGCACAACCGCGTCTAACACAAACGGAAGTAGAAACCAACAGTTATAGCGAGCTGGTTTTATTAGCTGTTATTTCAATGCTTAGCTAAATATCAGCGTTAATAACGCGGAGTCGGTTACTTTACAGAAATAACATAGGCTCGTAGAGAGGAACCACCGCTATATTAACAATAATTCCCCGGGAACGTTCCGATGATCCAAGGCGGCTTTTTAGTAGTCATTGTCGCAGGGATGGCTCGCCGTGCATCGCAGATTCTCCCGCATCGATATGAATAACGTACAGTCACTTAACGACGCCTTGTAACTTCAACGTTAAGTTCAAGTGGTTCTAAAGTTTATCAAGATGCCGGCTCCTCCTCCTCTCTCTCTCTCTCTCTCTCTCTCTCTCTCTCTCGCTCTCGCTCTCGCTCGCTCTCTTTGGCGTGCCCTCAGACGCTCAACTTCTCCTCAAGGTCCTCCAGCCAGTAATTACGAACTTAGACCGAGCCTCGGTTCTTTTTCTTCGCAATAGTTCAAATTAACAGTTTACGTAAATCCCTGTCCCGTTCTTCCGCGGAGATTATTCCCCGCGTAATTCTGCACCGATCCGCGGGGCTCTCTCTTATTGGTCGCTACCCAACCCAAAGGAATACGGTTCTGTACCCGGTACCACGGAATTCTCTCTCTCTCTCTCTCTCTCTCTCTCTCTCTCTCGCAATTTTCTCGCGAGTTGCAAGCGATCGTAACAAAACCGGTCAAAGGAAACATCGAGATGAAAATCAGAAAAGCGAGCGGCGAATGTTTTCGCGTTCCGAGCTACTGCGTGTAATTGAACTCCGATCCTCTTTAAACTTCAGCGGCGAGTCTTGTGCGCGATAGAAAAATTAGAAAATGAGTGTATGGTTGGTGGAGGAGTAAACTTGGATATTATGGCTAGTTTAACTCTTTGATCGCTGGGATAACAGGTTTCGAAAATTTGATGACGTTGAAGTGTTTTATTTAATTGAAGTAAGAGTGGTAAGTAGGTATGTTGTATTAGATTAATTAATATTTTAATATTTTTACGTTTTTTGAAGCTTAGAGAAATTAGGGAATTAGGCTAATTCAGCATAAATCTCGGCTTCGTGTTTGAACTTAATTATAAAAGCAGAGTAATATTAATATACTATCAACTTCTTCTCAATAATTCATATTAATAAAGCTAAGAACTTGTAATATTGTTTAAAGTAAATATTTCACCATTTAATAATCAAACGACTGAAATTAAAGCAAGAAGATCTCCCCATTAATTTAGCAAAGTGTCAATCATCAAATCTTGCACAGCAAACTATCAAATAAAAGAAAAGACATTAAAAAAGTCCAAAGCTCAATTAAGCAATATTACGTCCAGTCAAAAAATAAAATAAATTACGATAAGAAAAATCAAATTTAAAACACGTTAGTTTCTCAATTTCCAATAAATCGAAGGCTCGACGAATGCAATAAAAATAATCTACCAG
>NC_135773.1:6787295-6827249 GCF_028453695.1 Augochlora pura | reverse complement strand
GGCGACGACGATCAATAACAGGGAAAACCGCCGAGGGGGTTGTTGGCGACAGTCACCGTGCACTTGTTTCGACGTTTGAGGAACATCGATCGGCGAGTTTCGAGCGCTGCTGCACCGCCTCGACGACCGCTGCTCTCCGACGTTGTTAGAAGACTCTCACCGTCGGATTATCAATTAATTCGAAGCTTAGAAAGTTTTTTGAACGGTAAAAATTTCAGCGACAACGATGACCTCGAATCGCGCTCGGTTGAGTTTCTTTGCTGTTAACCCCTTGCCGTACTTTAACGAGTCAGACTCGTGACGGAGATTGGTAACAATAAGGTATGAATTGTCATCCGTTCTTTTAAGTAGAAATTAAATTTTATTCTCTTGTCACCGATATTTAAACATTCGAATAGACGTGAGCACGTAATAAATATAAAATTCTAACAATAATATAAAATTAATAATGTAAAATATAAAATTATAACAATAAGCTGTTAGGTGTGAATTGTCATCCGTTCTTTTAAGTAGAAATTCAATTTTATTCCCTTGTCACCGATATTTAAACATTCGAATAGACGTGAGCACGTAATAAATATAAAATTCTAACAATAATATAAAATTAATAATGTAAAATATAAAATTATAACAATAAGCTGTTAGGTGTGAATTGTCATCCGTTCTTTTAAGTAGAAATTCAATTTTATTCCCTTGTCACCGATATTTAAACATTCGAATAGACGCGAGCACGAAATAAATATAAAATTCCCTTTTCTTCTAAGAAATTACATCGAAAATATTCTAATCATAGTAATTGTAAAGGAAATGGTACGGCAAGGGTTTAAGGACCAGAAATTCTACGAACGCGAGATTATGAAGTTAACAAAAAGATGGCAACAGGTCATCGAACAGAATGGAAGATATATTCGACTGATTAAAGCTCCTTTTTTGTATAGAAAAGAATTGAGTTTTACGTCGCACTAAAAACCCGAAATTACTTTCTTGCCAACGCAATATTATAGATTTCTCCCTCCAATAAAAATTCATCCGTGAAAAGATTAACCAGAACCCTATTTCTGGACATCATTTCGTAGACATCGGCGCGGTCGATTCCATTTTCGCAGTGGAAGATCGCGATCGACGCCGATGCTCGTGTAACATATTACAGAGCTCTCCGCCGGGGATTCTTTTTTATATATATATATAAAACTGTACAGGAGGTCCCGGGTGTTTTATTCGACGCGATTACTTCCGGTCGCTCTGCGAAGGCAACGCGAAACGATTCGCTGGCTCCCGGTGTATTTTCCTAGGATCACCCGAATTTTACGGGCACACCCGTTCCGCCGGCGGTGCTCTGTCTGTGTGTGTGTGCGTGCCGCGTTGCCCGGCGTGGCGCTATGTTTACACGCGAATTTATAGTAATGTATTCTCGATAAGCCGTGTCGCTTTAACGGACCGCGAAGGCTTCATTGAATTCGCCGGCTCTCGGCTACGCCGTGAAAAATCAATAGCCTCGTTTCGCCGACTTGGCGGCGGCTGCCTTCCTGTCCGCTAATTAAGAAAAGACGCGAGACGTTGTACGCGAGCCTTTATCACCGCGCGACAGACCGCGCGCGCTTTTCACGGCCGTGGTAGCGACGGGTTCGAACCGTCCTAGAACAAGCGAACAATGGACCGAAAGTGGTAGCACTTTCAATATGGTTTAGCTTGGAGCGATTTAATTATTATTATATTCAGAAGATTGTAATAGGAATAATTTTTAATTTTTAGGTTTCAATTTTTTTTAGTTTACTCATGGTAAACGTTAAATTGTTCTAATATTTATAAAGCCTGTGCCCGAAGATTATTCAAGATTTTAGGGTAATGTCAAGTAGAAGACAGTGAATAATATTAAGATTAAAACATTAGGGTGATAGGACGTTTTGGAAACGAATGATTCAGGCACGGCTAAAAATATTAACCCTTTGCACTCGAAGCCATTTTAGCTCTAAATCTAAAATAATTCTTCTGTCTTATAGCATTTTCATTTTAAGCTACGAAGTGCATTTTATATATATATACCAAATTAATTCTCGTGATTCATACCAGCAGTGGCATATTTAACAATTTTTCTAAAATTAAATATTGTTGCTATAAAAATTTTTTTAAAGGGTGAAAGAACAGTGGTGCCTGAGAGTCACCATTCGAGTGCAAAGGGTTAACTGTGAAGTATATATCAGATATGTAATGCAACTATCTTTCCACGTATTAGAACTGATCGCATTTATTAATTCCATCCAATTCGATTGCCCGATTGTCAGGAATCGCGTAGTTGCACGATCGCCAAACGATGATCGACTATTTTCATGGTTTCGAATCCCGAGCGATAACCGCGAAGATTGCCGCGGTGGAAATTTCACTGAACGCGGTTTCTCCTCGGGCGTACGTGATCGCAGGAAATCGCGAGTCGGCACGCGAATTGAAAACCGGCCATTACCCGGTCGCGTTAAGTTCGCCGATGAAGCGTCAACAGGCCCGACGCGACGGAACGGCGACGGTCGAAAAATCGCGGGACGCGTCGTGTTTTTCGAGATAATACCGTTGCAATACGAGGGCTCGGTGGCCAACAGACCGTCCAGGGGGATGCGACTGTCCGATTGGGAGGGTCGGAGGGTGGGTGGGGAGGAGGAGGAGGAGGAGGAGGGGGATGCAGAGAGGGTGTATATGCGAGTGACAATTCTTGCGTGGACAATAAAGCAACCCCCATCGGTGGCCGGCCCTCGGAACCGATGCTTGCCACTTGTCCGCGCAGCCACCCCATCGCGAACCCCCACCGCCCCCCATCGCCCCCGTCTCACCCTCCACTGTCGCGTTTCCGAGCCGTAATCAGGTTCGGCCGGTGTATATCAAATTATACGCATGGGGTAATTTTCACTGTTTTTTACGGCCGCCGTCCCGCGCAACATCGAAAATAACAACGCCGAAATCCTTCTCGCGTGTCCGATGTCAACGGCCGCTTTCTGACGCGGGGGGGGGCGGACTACTAAAAAAATCGGCGCGGCCGGCACGGGCGCTACCCCATTTTTATCGGTCCGCCTAAACGGCCTTTATTGCGCGATCAACGCAACAACCCGTGCGACCCGCTCATATTTAACACTGACAGCCGAAATGCGCGCGGATCTAGTGGGGAATCCGCTGTCCTTTTCGAAACCCCGTCCACCAATTCCTGGCTGCTACCGAGCCACTGTATTTCGACCCTTCGATATGCTGCCTGCCTGCAAATACGGCCGACAGTGTTTTGAACACCTGCGCGAGCCACTTCAACGAGTGCCACTTGTCGTATCGTTTTCACTTACCGGACTAGCTTCTTTATTTCCTGTAGAAATATCTCTCCTCTCGCCAATGAATCGCGGTGTTAGAATTTAACCCTTTGGCTACGGCCGACTTTGGCGCGCAGCGTCTGCGAAATTTTGAAAATCCTGTTGCACTATTTCCAGTCGATTAAAATTATTGAGACACGAAATAGATGCTTAATTTCCTATTTCTTAAGATTTATTATTGAACTCCTTATTATTGAACTCCTTATTATTGAACTCCCATTGCACACTCAGTCAAGAAAATAACACTTTCCAGTCACCGGACCAATAATACATTTTCTGCATACTCTTGACCGAACCTAGCCAAGAATATTCTCTCTCTCATATCGCAACAGTGACGCCAACAGACGTCTTCTCGCGCTTCATGCACGAGAAGTTTAACCGAGCCCATAAAAATCGTAAGAAATCGAGTGCGGCCTACGACAGTTTCGCCTGCGGCAGCTAAAAATCGTAGCCGGAAATCGGCGTCGCTCCTTCGTCGGAGTTCGAGTCACGGTTAAATTCCCGATTGGCCGTGGTCCGGGGGGTATGCCAGGACAGGCGTCAAAGCCGTACTCTATCTAGGGCTGGGATCACGCGTCGGCTGTGCCCGTGTGTCCGGCAAAACGCGTTGTAACACGCGCGCGAACACTCGAAAATATCGTCTCCAGGCAGCGGGGATGATTAATGACCGCCGATAACCGCGCTTGTTAATACCGCGTCCCTATTATCGTAGAAGTGTTTATAGCATCGGCAAACGTGAATCGAACGCGGCAGTATGTAAATCGCGGGTATAACACACAGAGTACACCCAGCTCTCGCTGACGGAGAAGGACGCCCGTGGAATCAGCTCGCGCGCGCGCGCGCGCCAGCGACCGTGGACGCGTGCACGTTTCCGAATGTGTTCGTAGCGCTGTTACGAGCGGCACAAACTATGTTTAGTCGCCGGGCAATATACTAATGGTATGTACATAGAAATATAGAGAAACGAATACACACCGAGTATATTTACAATGAATTAACCGGGGCGTTAATGCAAAATCCCCGGTCTACTCGCCATTAGTTTAAACAGATTTCCAACGCTCGCGGGGCCGGCTACCTCCCCCCCCCCCCCCTCTCTCTCTCTGTCTATCTCTCTCCTGCCCTTTATCTCTTTCTATCACGGTCTCTAGCTCTCTCTCGTTCTCTCTCTCTCTCTAGTTCTCTCTCGTTCTCTCTCTCTCTCTCTCTAGCTTTCTCTCGTTCTCTCTAGCTCTCTCTCTCTCTTCTCTCGTTCTCTCTCTCTCATCTCTCGTTCTCTCTCTCTCTATCTTTCTCCCTCGCATCTACATAACCCGGGGGCCGAGTATGCGGCAAAATTAAACACTCGCCGTTGGAAAACTGAACCGCATTATCTAGCGCGCTGTCCTGGGCCGGCGCTCTCCAATGGATTTACCACCGGATACCCGACCGTTGCCGCTCGCGCGGGATGGCCGACTGATAGAGATTCTAATATATTGGATGATGCAGGGGACCGAGAGGTTTCATCGGCGGATAGTCATTAAGCTTATGGAAATCCAATACCCCCGAAAATTCGGAAAAAATTCGGTCGATCATCGCGCGCCGGCCGGATAGTGGTTTCTAATATGTACCGCGCTTCCCACGGTGTTTCGTAACGTTGATTGCTTCAGGTTCGATATCTCGCGTTGCTGGAAATGTTCTGATAGTATATAAAAATATATCTAATAGTATATAAAAATATATCTGATAGTATATTAGTATATTAATCCTTTGTACTACGATTCCTTTCGTGCTGCCTCGATTGCAGCACTTATTTGTCCTTAATATTTTTCGAAAGAAGGGCCGGACAATATAAAAGACAAAATGAAAGGAACAAAAATTGTCCGGCCCTTTTTTCGAAAAATTTTTGTTCCTTTTATTTTGTCTTTATGTACTTTTGTTCCTAAGCTTTGATGACAGAAAAATTTGTTTTTATTTCTATGTAGAAGAAATTAATAATATTCATATTTAACCCCTTGCACTGTAATGCGTTCTTGCAATAAATATTATAATATAGTATATAAATAGACTCGAATGTCGTCGAGAGATTTTCCAATTCTCAATAATTCATTAATTATTTCCGTGGCTGTCACACGTTCCCCAATATTCCCCGTTTTTCTTATTCACCGTAGAGAAAGAAATTGCCGGAAATTTAAATATCCTTGACCCATTTTCCCATCACCTGGCACGCGAAGACGTTTCCCATTCCATCGTTTCACGGATACCGAATTAAACAGTAATCAGGTTTTAATCAATTCTTCCGTTCCCGGCTGCCGGAGGTCTTCGCATTCGGCTCGACCTCCGGGACGGCCGTAAGATTTTATCATTCCCGGGAGTTTCATAACTGCCGGCTGCATCGGTAATGTATCTTCGCGGGGGGAGGGGGGGATTCAATAAAGCGTGGACGAGGAGGAGGGCCCCCCCGCGGAAATAACGGGGGGCGCGCTTTGGCGACGCGTGGACTTCGTCAGCCGTTCGCTAATTAATTCTGATTAATCGCGGTCCAAGCCGAATACGACGCGTCAGCGATCGTCACGCGCGGATACGTCGGTTCACGTCGATCGCGATCCGTTTGCCGCGTTAAATCTTTCGGGAACTGCCGCGGCGTCGTTTCTGTTCGCTGGATCGCAGTTTCGTTGAAATATTTAGTTTATAACTACGATGGAAATTATGTTTTAAACCTTCTACATTCGAGAGGTGACTCTAAGGTATCAATAAAAATTGTTTTATCGAAAGAATTCGAATAAAATTTTTAAATAATTAAAATTGTTTCATCGAAAGAATTCGAAAAAATAATTTTTAATTAATTAAAATCGTTTTATCGAAAGAATTCGAAAAAATAATTTTTAATTAATTAAAATTGTTTTATCGAAAGAATTCGAATAAAATAATGTTTAAATAATTAAAATTGTTTTATCAAAAGAATTCAAAAAAATAATGTTTAAATAATTAAAATTGTTTTATCGAAAGAATTCGAAAAAATAATTTTTAAATAATTAAAATTGTTTATATATAAAAAGTAATTAAGAGTATTGTACGCGTCGCGAAGTTAATTATAAATTACAGAAAATGGTAGAGAAGCTATTTTGGATTTGCAGTTGAGATACCTTCGAGTTTAAAGAGTTAACATTAAATCTGTCAAATGACCGGTTCTTTATTCGAAAATTGTTAAAACTGCATTTAGAGCCGTATCATTTTAGCGAAGCCCTTGTAAACGCAGTTGGAAAATGAATATACGTATTCAACTCCGTTTCGAGCGGAGCGTCGATATTATTTCAATAATTCTAAAATAAAACATTTGTAGTCGGTGCATTTATCAGGCCGCGGTCTATTATAAGTTCAAATTTCCGGCATGTTTATAAATATTGGTTTTCCCATCGACGCATTAATTAACCGTTCCTTTTAATCTTGTTTGCGTAAAGCTGTTCTCTGTATCGCGATATAATATATCGACTCGAATATACACAAACTTTGCCCAGTCATTTTCCACAAATGCATCATTACAACCCCCGATAATTACAACAGATAAAATATTTCGAGCTCGGTATATACGCGTTTCCGGTACGATAACCGACAATGTTAATTCCTCGGCCTTCCGACATTGTTATCGGAAGCTTGATTTTGCGAGAGGTATTGTTTAACCCTAAAACGACCCTGGGGGTTGCCGGCGATTCCATAACATTTTTTAATTGTCTGCAAATGTGGAAATAAGAGCTAAAATATTGAGATGATCCTCGTCATCCTAACTCTAACAATATTTAATTTTTTTCTATTTTGAGAATAATAAATAATACTTTAAATGGTAATAAGACAACATTTCTGCTATTATAGAGCAATTAAATTTGCTAACGTTTCTATAATTTTATAACATTAGCATCTTCGCAATATTTAGTTTATCTATTCCAGTTGTTTTATTTCTATTTCATTCATTTTATTAACAACAAATGGTATCTAATATTTAAAAAATTTTCAGGGTTAATTAAATGCTTAAGTAATTAAAAATTCCAGGGAAGCTCACACTCACCCGAATATTTCTCCGACTGCATCTGTTCCGTTGGCACAGCATAGTTTCCAGTTGCGTTTGGTGGGCAGCCATTACGGTTCTGCTGCGTACGCAGGGTGTGAGTTGCGTGCAGAGACGGGCCACGCGGTGGCACTTCCGGTGGCGCTGGCTCCGGCGGCGAGTCTCGCCCAGTGTCTGCAAACAGTGAGTCGAATTTCATACTTATCCTCTTCTAAATAAAACATTGTTCTTTCCCTTGCACATTGTTCTGATTATTGGTAAAATAATTCTCCAACAATTTTTCAAACTAAGCTGCTTTTAAATTAACGTTTCAGGGAAATATCAGCTCAGTTTAATTCCTGACTAATTGTTATTCGCATTGCTGGGGTTCAAAGGTTATGTGAAACTTTGTTATAGTATTCTAAATGTTATTAATACCAAATTTTCCATAAACAAATACCTGGGTCGTTATTTTAATGTGGCAAAAATTGTAAAGACATTTTTATGAGTAATGATTGAATTATTTACATTACTGGAACAGTGATTATGGAGAATATTGTAGAAACTCTAAAGGCATTGTATTTTGTCATATTTTATAAAATATTGTGTGCCAGTTAATTTTACTATTGCGTAGATATAGTATTTAGTTTTTATTTAGTATTTATTTTTATCATTTAGTTACTTCTTACTAGAGGCAAGACTTAATTACTAGTAAGCCTGAGGAATAATTCTTTGAAACCAAAACGAATTATACCTATTACCACTGAAAGAAAAATGAATATTAATTCAAGTCATATAGAATTTAGAATATACCTCCCCTTCTCTATTTAAAGTAACAATAATAATATACGATGCCCAAGAGTCATCAGAACAGCGCACAAGGGTCGCGGACAAATCGCCTAATCGTGCACCCAAAGAACACAGCGCCCCGCGGCGCGCGCAGAACAGCCCGCGAATGAAATCGCGCGAAACGAGCAATTTTCGAAGTTCGCAAACGAAAAGACACGCGCGGTATTTCACGGGAAGCCGGACTTGTATTGGCTTACGTCAGCGTGAGTAACGTTCGTCGCGATGGAGTAGGAGAGGGACACACGGAACGCACGGGCGCGATACCGCGACGCGGCCGCGTGACAAATAACGTTTATTTCACGGCCGAATGATTTATGTATCGGAACAATTATATTAAAGTCCGTTTCCCTCTCTGATTCACGTCCCCTTAGCCGCGGCGAGGTCCGCGCGCGTCAACCCCCCGCGCCCGCGTAATACCAATTACCGCTCGCTGGAAATGTGAGCAATTAAGCGGCATCAATAACTAACCATCTCCTAATTACGTTTCATGCATGCGGGCAAGGATCTATTTTCCTGGTTCTGTGCCGTGCGATTGGTTGTGTTCTCGCCACAGGAGGGGCGGGGGAGGGAGAAAAAGGAAAATAAATCTGGTTCGAAGCCGGAGGTACAATGCGCGACAAAATGATAGGGCATCCAAGAATTTCACGTGTTTCTCAAAACCAATGATGTACAGAAAGGTTTTGCATGTAGCTGTATAAACAGTACCCCTTCTTTATTAACCCTTTGCACTCAAAGCCATTTTAACTGTAAATGTGAAATAATTTTCCTGGCGCGTAGTATTTCTATTCTATGCAATAAAGTGCATTTTTATGCGTACACAATTGATTCTTGCAACATCTAGCAATAGTTTCACTACTCAACAATTTTTTAAATCTAAACTTTATTGTTATAAAAATTATTTTAGAACGTAATAGAATAATTTTCTAACACGTACGAAAATTATTTTTATAGATATCGATGAAGCTTAGATTTGAAAAATTGTTGAAAGTGTAATCGTTATTTGAGTCACGAGACTCAATTCCATATGCATAGAATAAATTTTCTTATATAAAATGGAAATTCTAGAAGTCAGGGAAATTATTTCAGATTTGTAGTTCAAATGGCTTCGAGTGCAAAGGGTTAATGTTTTATTTCATTTCAATAATGAAACACACATTCCTTTCTTTTCTAGGACCGCTAACATTCTCCTAGGTACTGATTTATATAATCTTTTTAAATACATAGGTATATCGGATAGATCGTAGCGGAGCGTGGGAAGGGGTGGGGGGACCTTGCGCGAACCGCATTATTATAATGCCGATCTCATTATCCAAAAGTGCACATCAAAAGCCGCGATAGCTGCGCCACGCGAAATGCTAATATCGGTGTGTTTATCGCGTGCGTGTCTCTCTCTCTCTCTCTCTCTCTCTTCGTGCGTGTCCTCTTCGCGTGTGCGTACGCGCTGGTATAGTGTTTCGAGTGCGGCGTGTGTGTCGTAAGTCGGGCCGCTCGATTCCCCGCGCGGCGATTAACTCGTCGATTAATTTTTCACCGCGATCCTGCGTGCCTTCTCGAGAATAAATCGCTCGATTAAACGGCTCTCTGTTTCGGATATTCCGCGATTTAATCGCGTCCGGTTCTAAGCGCCGTTAGATCGATCCTCGTGCGTGTCTTTGATCGCCGCCGGAGAATCGTCGAGGTTCCAGCTGCTTCTGCGTAAAGGATGACTGAAATACTGTCCTGTAAATTGTTTTACTATTTTTTGAATTGAATGCGATTTGTATTGTTTGGTATTTTTATTTGATATTTAACCCTTTGTTGCAATTTGACGAGTGGCACTCGTGGCGGTGATTTTTGGTAATATGTTTCGGGTCTTTTGAGAAATTATCGTGATGGAAAAGGATATAATTGTTGTGGTTGTAAAGAGAATGGTACGACAAAGGGTTAATCCTACAATATGCATTGATGCATGTTTTATCGGTCTTCTATTGAAGATTATTATTTCAGCGCAAAATCTGATAGCTGTTGTCAAGATTTTTGCGATAGTTATTTATGTCTGCTTCAGTTATAAATTAAAATAACTTGTAATTACTGTTTAAGGTAAGTTCAATTTTGTTTTCTCTCATTGTACGTACAGTGCAAGCTCTCACTATATTTGCGATTTATTAAAAATAATAAAGTATTAATCTTATTAATAACTTAACTGTTAATAACTCGTTAACAAAGCCGCGGATTGCATTTCGGCAAACGAAAAAGTTACTTGAAATAGCCTCAGCTACCCCCCATTTCCCGGAGTTACAATAATTAAGAAACACCCTGTATATTAAAATATTATATGCACAATTGGGAGGTTTAAGAATTTCTTTTTAAATAAGATCTCTCTCTTTAAATTATTTTTTCCTCCAATTATCACATCAAATCGCAATTATACTTCCTCATTTTTCATAAAATATTTGAGCAATTAAATTCTCAATTAAGTATAGAAAATTCGTATCCAATTTCGCCTAGGAATCGAAACAAGTTTCGCGGCACGTTGATCATCGGCGCGATACAAATTGCGTGAATCACGCCTCCATATAACACTCTCGGCAATTCCAAGTTTCTGTGCTTGTCCACGGTTAAGTCAGTCGGCACAGGCCGGGTTGTTCGCACCCTCCCGCACCCTTTGACAAACAGCAGCTAACCGTTAAGTTAATAGATTTTAATCCAGACGTCCGAAGACCGAGATTCCATTATCCTAGCATCGCGGTGGCCGCAGCCCAAGTTACACGGTCTCCGCGAAAGCGTAATAAACCACCGTATCCGCAGTTAACCTTGATTTACAATAATGTGGCTCTGTAACATTAACAACCCCCTAATGGTTACACATCGCCCGAATTATATATCTATATACATATTGTGCCCGGTGTATTATGTTTAACATATTATCGATTCGGTGCCGCGCGCGCGTCATCGTCGCATATTACAGAGCTCTCTCTTCCTCTCTCTCTCTCTCTCTCTCCGTTCGCCGCCTCGCGTGTTCTTGCGCGCGAGATACATGGATTACGTTAATAAACTACAAATTGCGCCAGGCAAGTGCGAATCACTAATCTAATTACTTTACATCGAACACCATCTTCCGCGGCGCTGCCGGCTCACCGGCGCATTGTAATTACTCGTGCTACAATAATCAACGTGCCATCTTGTCCTAGGAGACTCCGCGCTGTTCCCCGACGAAGACGAAACGGTGACTTAACCCCTTTTTTTATTTCTCCATTTCTACATGCTATTAAAATATATTACTACGTTACGTGCATCTAAGATTTCAAGAAGGGGTTAATAAATTTTGTTTCTCCTTGTTAATCTTGCATACTATGGCTAACGTGACGTCTATTATATATTAACTTAATATGACGGAAAAGGGTTAAATAGTTGCACTAAATCGAAGTGATTGATTTAGGGATCTATAAACTGAAGAGAGACGGTGATTTTATATTTTAGAACGAAAATAATTCTCCTTTAGATTTAGGTTAAAATATTTCTGAACCATGATCACAAATTCCACATGTTTTAGAATAATTTTAAAGTAATTTGTCAAAAGAAACTGCACTTAATGTGAACGTTAAAATGCATACAGAATTGGTCTTAAAAATGCAATAAACAAACTGTAGATTTAATACATTTCAGACAAAAATAAATAAATTTAATAAACATTGATTTCCAAGGAATCGATCGAAATTGTTGAGAAAAGAAATAAATCTTGTTTCAATAGAAAATTTAATGGACGTCAAGAGTCAATCTACGGGGTTGCAGAATTTTATATATTTATATGGGAGATTAAAAAATAAACGAAATATCTGGCGTACGTTAATCGTAACGCATTAAACTATTTGCAAAGAGCAGAAGCTTCTGTTCCCCGCCGTCACGGAAAGGAAAATATATTTCACCCGAAGATCCGCAGTTTAATTATCACACATCGCGTGGCCGGGGACTCAAAGCCGCCGTTCTTTGACCCTACGCAAAGTGTTTCCCCGGCGTGGAATTACGAGCGAGACTCCGCGAGAGCGCGCGCGCGCGTTTCGGCTAGCATTTTAGACCGTCAGATTTTGATACTTCAAAGTGTCCAACACTTTTCCCGCGGAATCCGCGGCTAAACGATCGCGTCGCGGTGTTTGTTTTCTCGACGGCGGTGGTGGTGCTCTGCGCGCAGGTGGTATAAGACCGGCTCTCTCTCTCTCTCTCTCTCTCTCTCGCGCCTCCGCTTTCACGGACACGGGCAGGGATCGCGGTCGTCTGCGTTGTGCTCGCAGCATGCCTGGCAGCCCTTTCTTTTGTGCCCTTTATATTTAGGTAACTTTAATTATTCGCCCGGGAAGAGTTCCTTACAAGTTTGAATAACTTTATAAGCAACTCGGCCTGCGAAATGCCCGCAACACGGAGCCCTAAGGGGCCGGGAGCGTCGCGTCGCGTCCGTGGCCGGAAATGAAAAATTTTTTCAGAAATACCGTAGCCGGTTTAACGCGGTTTAAAGAAGCGACCGGGATGAATTCGTCGCGAAATTGGCCCTCTCCGCGAACGAAAGCTCTCGCCTTGCGAAATACACCGCTAATTGCCTGTAAGTAAAACGTTGAATTTGGCGTTTCGGAATGGTTAAATTCAGACAAGAATTCATTCGGAAGTTTTCAATTTCTTGTGGAGTTTTATGGATACAGTTACTCGTAAAAATGACAGTGACGTAATTTCTACGCTGTATGTTTAAATAATCGAATTTTAATACATTGAAAGGAACAAATTCTTTTACGGTGTATTAAAATATATAAATGTCAAAATGCAAGAAACTTTTGCTTATAATATTAGACGTTGTCTGTATAATTATATAAAAAATATGAAGAGCCTCGAATTATAAATCGACTTATACAGGTAAATTTCTGCTAGATATTTTACTGTACTCTTCTTCACCGAGCACGTATTATAACATAAATCGTACAAAGTTGAAGGCTCCAAATATTCTCATTGTTATAAAATAATATACAATTAGTTTGTTCCATTATCCGAATACTCGTATCTGCTCGAATAAATGCAGCAATTAAAGTTCTACTACAATCATTGAACAGAATAATTCTGCATTCGTTCAACCCTCTCCTCTATCTTTGCAGTTCACAATCTCGAATTCTTCGCAATAATTTCTATAATATTTCTATAATAATATCTGAACCAAAAATATTTCTGTAACAATATATCTATAGTAATATTTTTATAACAATGTCTCTATAATTAATATTTGTACAACAATATTTCTATAATAATATTTGTACAACAATATCTCTATAATAATATTTGTACAACAATATCTCTATAATAATATTTGTACAACAATATCTCTATAATATTTTTTAACGTAAAAACAGAGACGTTCCACCCCTCTTCTCTAAGTCATTTAGCAACCGAGACAGCGACTATAGCGCAACTTGCCTAGAATTCAGCTCTGTCGGACGAAATAAAAACATATTCGCATTCATCACGGAACAGATTCTCCCGGTAATAGCACAGAGGAAATTTTTCGCGCAAAGTTGGAGAGCAACGCGAGCAGAGAGTTGGCGAGATCGAATGTCAAACTTTCGGCGACCAGATACGCAGAAGCCTGGATCCGCCGCGGCCGCGTCGCAGCGGTGATAGAGTCTGTCGTGCGAACAACTTGTATCATCGGTATATCTGTGTGTAGTATGCGTGTCCTCTCTGTATGGATCTCTGTACATGTGTGTGTAACGTCACGCGTGCTAACAGTCCGAATCGAGGCAAACACGGCGCGTAGCCCTGCTAAGTATACGTCTGCCGAAAACACACAACAGCTACGGAGCGGGGTTGGAGACAGCCTGCTCTACGGATTTACATACCTGTGAAGTAAATAGGCCTGGGCAGACCTGTGCGTCGCGGGATGTGCAAAGAGAGAAAAGTGCATTAGTGCGAGAAGGGGGTGGGGAGCGTGGGGGGAGAGAGGTGTGCGGCGAGAGGCCGGTGCTCGAAATTGGAACGTGCTGTTACGTTATGCCAGCTTTCGTGACGGGGGTTGTGTCGAGCAAGAACGTGTGGGTGGTAGTAGCGATGGTGGCGATGGTGATGGTGATGGTGGTGGTGGTGCGCAAACAAAACCAGACGAACGTGTGAACGGCTATGAAAGGAAGAGAAAGACGACGGCGTCGAAAAAAAATATGATGACGATGAACAGAGAGCAAGAGAGAGAAAGAGAGAGAGAGAGAGATATAATATAAATGATGTTGAATGACACGGCGTGCGCTGTCACGTTAAACGATAACGACGATGTAACGAGAGCGTGGCCCAGATCACGAAGAATCGGCCGCCGGTAATTAGACCGTTCAAACTCGCTCGCCGTGTTGACGGCTCGAAAACTTTGCTCATTAACGCCGCGGCTCGTTTCGTTTTTCATTAAAATTCGCCCGCCGCGATAATTGAGACCCAGGCGCAACACGTTCGCGTCCGGAGCTACGCGACGAGCGCCGATCGTTGCAGATATCGCGTGATCGCCGGCCGGTTCGCTCTTCTTAGTCTACGATGTACAGGGTGTTCCAAAAGCAGTGAAGACTAGCAATAGGGTTCCTTAGGTCATTTGAAGCAACTTTTCCCTTTGCGATAATTTTCTGTGAGGCGTCGTTTAGGAATTATTAAGGAAAACGCTGTGGCCAATCAGAGGGCGAGGCTAGATGAGCGCACTGACTCAGCTGGATAGCGTTAACTAAGCTTGCGTTTCATTGGTCAAGGTTTCTCGTTAATAACTTTTTAACGAAGCCACCGATTGCATTTTTGTCAAGGAAAAAGTTGCTTCAAATGATCTGAGGAACCTCTATTGTTAGTCACTTCTGGGATACCCTGTAATTTATGATAATTTTCTTGAGACTATAAATAATTTTCCATAGAGTGTGCCTTATACACCACAAGGGTAGTTTCTACAGGATGGTCCACGCAATTTATGCACCCAAAATGTTCAATAAACAAAGCAAAATTTTTATCACCTATGGACCTAGCAGACTTAACCTAAAATATTATTATTAATCTAAAATATATATTACAGAAAGACCTGATAGAAGGTTCTGAAAAGTATAAAGGTCACTAACTGGCATTGAAGAAAGGATGGATGGCACAAGTATCGATCGAAATCCGATTTTGCCGGCTCACAGCCGAATTTTTCGTATGAAATCATTTCGCGGGGATCCAGTTTGCATGATCCAGATTACGCTCTCCCGCAACGCAAACCGAATCTTGTCAACAAAATTTGCAGCGTGATTACGATTACGCGGAGTTGTAGGCGGGGCAGAAAATTACACGTTCGGATCTGGAATGGGAGGGAGGCAGATGAAAGCGAGAGAGAGAGAGAGAGAGAGGGAGAGAGTAGCGTTGCCGGCCGCGAAACGCAGGCTCCGATATTTTCCGTAATAAGCGGTAATAATTGCTTAATTAAACCGGACGGTGAAACGCGCAATGCGTTCCTGTCAGCGGCAGCCGCGCGCGTCCCCTATCTTGGACAACTTTACCGTCCGAATGTACAGTCGGTGCAGTTATTGAACAATCCCGGCCCGGCATTGTTCCACTGTTGGGAACACCTGTAACGCTCAATTACAGAGTCGATATCGCCTCGTCGCCGAGGAACGAGAGAAAAAACGTCTGCCGGGGCTCTCCCGCGAATCCGCGATGAGTTATTTTCACGGGGCTGCAACCCCCCGGCGCGAATCAGCCCCCCCCCCCTTCGTCCACCGGCGCGGCTCTCCCAGGTTTATTGCGAGCGACGTTCGTTTCGTTTCCTTCGACGCGGACGTGCTTACCGTGAATTAACGTCCGGATAAATTATTCATCCGGCGGAGCCGTTCGTTCGACAATTTATGGAAACGCCCGGAAGTGTGCGATACCCCGTCCCCGTGTGCGATACAGGCTTTGTCCGTTCCGTCAATGAATCGCACTTCCGAGACACCGCTTAACATTATGTCAGTATTTTCTCTTTTCTTCTGTTATGATTTTTCTTTTATTTTATCCTAATCTTTACGTTGACAGAAAGGTGCAAGATATTTCGATGTTTTAGCAGGTATATTTCGCAGTAATTAAATACAGAGGAGCCAGTGAACGATAGTTTAATCGGTGAATTTTAGCACAGTCGCGTTTATAAATTATTTTATTCTAAATCAGTTTTCCATTTCCTTATATATTTAAAAAAATTTTCTTTATTTTATTTCGACACTATCTTCACAAAAAAGTGCAGATATTTCATATTTTCTGCAGGTATTTCGTAGTAATTAATTACGATTTTCCATTTCCCTAAAAAAATTTAAAAAAAAATAGAATCAAATAAAATTTGATTTTCGAACGTTTATTATCCATGTTAAAATAATGTGCTCGCGGTGCGCACTTTGATGCTAGTTGAAGTTCGCTTTTAAAACAATCGCTCGTTACTAACCCCTCGTCATTACGCGATGCAGAATGAACTGCGTTTTCTTAATTATATAGAGAGAATAGTTGTACAATAAAGGCAAACGATAACAGTAATAACAAACGTAATGATAGTATGAATGCGTGTTTATTCGCATGAACTTCCTCGATGCACAATAAACTCGGTAAATGTTTAACGAAGTCTCCATTTACTGTCGCTACTGAAAACGAAGTGTACTTGCACGCCGTAACGATAATTATCATAATTAGTCTTCGCGTGATATTCCTCTTTTTATATTATATATAAATATAACATTAATAATATTATTGTAATATTATATTTTATATTATACTATATTAAACTGTATTGTAACGTAACGATAATTATGATAATTAGTCTTCGTATGATATTCCTCTTTTTATATTACATATAATTATAATATTATTATATATTATATATCATACTATATTATACTATACTATATTATATTATATTCTGATATATTATACTAAATTATATTACATTATGTTATGTAATATAATATAATATAATATTATAATTGTTTCGGTAGAAAGGGGAAAATTGAAAATGGCCGACGCGTAATCGCGTCGCCGACGTATTAACGTTAACGCGTCGGCGCGGCGGATAGTAATTACTTGTCCGTCAATCTTTTATTTAGTATCACGCGTTATACTATTCGATGCCCGCAGAAGCATCCACGGATGTACGATGAAAGCGGAACAGTAGGCGATGTCGCCCGCATGCGAATCGGATCGATTGTTCGACCGACGTCAGCCTATGCGACATCATTGACTGGGGATTCAAATTATATCGCGACTTGTGATTGATTACCTTTTATAACGAATCAAATCGAAATCAATTTTCTTCCGTTCCCCCGCCGCCGCCACCGCCGTACCCCGACTGCGCGATACAATTATCGCGGGAATATTCATTTAAACCTGCCGCTGGTCCGGCCTTTTTTAACACCTCGAGTACCAGATGGGTACAAATGATTTATGGCTGCCCTACACCGCAGTCATTAGATCAGTGGCGACTAATTTTTGGGGGAATTTATAATAAAGTCTATTTAATAATTTATATCATTTTTAGGAGATCAGTTTTAGTAGCATTTTTGCAAAATTTATAGAGACGATTTTGACTTACTTTGCAGTAAGTTTGATAAACCGATTTAAATATTATATATAGAAATTTAAAAATTCAGGGTAGATTGTAAAATTCTTTGACAAAATTTTTAGCTATATATCATCTAATTGTCAGTTCTATTTTTCTAAATTTTTCTAAAACTAGTTTCATCAATTACTAGTATATTTATTACGGCACAAACTATGTCTTTCATAAGTTGTTATGTATAGCTTGATATTTCTCATTAAATTATATACTTTATTAAAATATATAATTTATAATAGCACTGTATTTTATTAAAATATATAATTTACAATAGTATTGTACTTAAGCAAAATATTAAGAAACTCAAATATATAGTACAATTGCAGTAACTAGCGCAGCATTTAAAGAAACAGCAACAGCTAACTGGTCGAATGACGAACCAGCCCCAATAAGAGGAACTAAATCGATCGGGAAAAGAATTGATGGAAAGCTGCCACTTAGTCGGCCAGCCAGGACTATAAATCCTCGTCAGCGCGGGAGCCCGGTAAACAAGACTGCGTCGCTTCGAAGGTGTAAGAGTCGTTGGCCGTCGGCACGGAATTCTTAATTCCGCGCAATAAAATTGGTGTCACGCCCCCCCCCCCCCCCCCGGCTAATGCGTCAAAGTAATCCCATCTGTTACGAGTCGTTTCACCGGCTGCCGGAAGGATGCAAATTGGCGTCGCTGTCAAGGTGCACAACCGTGGCGGTCCTCCCTTCGGACTTGACAATCGAATTGAAAACGTATTCCGTCGTCCAACGTGTCGAAGAAGGGTTTGCAAAATCGCGCGCCCAGTCCCGATTTCCGCGTTATTTATTTACACGCTTAATCAGATGCGAGGCCGAAAAGAGACGCTGACAAAGTGGAAGTTTAGTCAATCGACGCCGACCAATCGCTGGCTTGAGAGAGGAGGAGGAGGGTGGGAAGGGGGTGCCGTGGCAGACAAAAGGGTTGAACCGGGTTATCCCTCATCCGTGGTCGCCGCTGGATGGAGTTAGTCAGACACGGTGCAAGGGTGTGCAAGGTGGCCCGACAGTGACTTGATGCGGTTAGCGATTCGCGCTGGTAATTCGATTTGATGGTCTAATGCCTCCGTCACGTCCGACCGTACATATTCATGTAAATACGAATTATTTCCTGGGATACAAACCGGCGCCGTTGTGGTCGACTGCCGTTCGTTGACCACTCGAGCACCGCTTGAGATTGATTCCTTTCGAGCCGCGACTCGAGCCGCCGGAAATTCAATCATGGATATTCAGCGCCACCGCTGCCAACGTTCTACGATTTTAACGCCGCGGCACGAAACACCTTGGCTCTCCGCTGCCTCTCCGCCACTTATATTCTATTCCCTTCGACCGTGCTCGAGCTCGCAACTTTTTCATTTTATGCTTCGTTGCATTTTATACAAGTGTAAATATCTTCGGTTTAGTTTCCATATTTAAAATTTGATGGTTATTATTTTTTAATCAGGAGATGGTCAAAATAATAGAAAATTAACGTGAAATAATAGAAACGTAAAATATATAAAATAACGTAAATATAACATAAAATAATAGAAAATAAGAGTGACGATTTCGAGGCATACTAAAAATAGTAAAAAACATATATTTAATTTTTAGAAATGCTGTTCAAAATATAATTGTGGTGCTATAACATTAAAAACAATAAACCATATAAAATAGTTATAATACTGTACAGGCCACAAAAGAATTATTTCGAATTTAATATTAAGGCAGCATGGAGTATACAGTGTTAAAATTCGAAAGCAGTCCTTTATTCGATCAAAAGGCACAGAAATCCTTTAGATCTCATCGACCATCGAGATCGCGGAAGACGTCCCCGGTACATATATATCGATCAAGGTAGATATTAGGTAACTCGGAGCCCGTAGATTCCGCGAACGAAGCGGAAGAAGTGCAACGGTAACGATAATGGGTGAACACGGTCTATTGGCGTAGTTCTCGAGTGGCGCTCCGAATTATTCCTATTTCGAGAAGGCTGGCCGGGCTCCAGCACTGTCCGGCTATCTTCTCCCGGCGATACAATCAAGAGGAGTTATCGAAAAAACAGCGCGCCGCTTTCTTCTGTTTAGCCGTACCGTATCTCTTTCCCGTTTGTTTTTGCAGGGCTTTCCTCTCTCGCGTAAGTTATATCGCGGCTGTGTTTCACATTAAAACGGTGGCACGGGGTTGGGGACGTCGAGCCGCGTCCGTCCCCGAAGATACCGGGCGCCGCGGCCGCATTATTTGCAATTTAAATAATCCGACGGATCGGTGATTAATCGTCCGGCGTTCGACAACATTTTTCCCGGTCGGGTAAGCTAATATCGAAGCCCCGGGATTTACATCGGCCGCTCGCCGGGGCTCACGCGGAACCCGTGCACCTAAATTTTCTAGGGCAATCGCTGTAATCGATATCATATTTGTTGGCTCGCGGGGGTGGCGGGCTCGCTCCGCGAAATTAAATTCGTCCGATCGGCCCGCGCGGCCCCCGGAGCACGTGTTCCTTGATTCACTGCCTTAATTGTCTCCACCCCCGCCGTCTTTTTAGTCCATTGGCAACCGGAGCGATAATAGGCTGCCCTGCTGCCTCTCCCTCTCTCTCTCTCTCTCTCTCTCTCTTCTCGCCGACCCCAGGCCCGGAACGAATCGAACCGAAATTGAGACGAATGGAGGTATTTAAAGTTTCAGCGTGTTCTGGCAAACCCCGTTCGCCGGAATCGAAATCCCGCGATAGATAATCGCCCCGACTCTGTTACTTCTTGGCGTTCCAATCTCGCGTTTATGGTCGCGCGGCGATGCGGGATCGCGCGCGGATTTGTATCTGGAACGTTTGTTTTCTCGGTGTAAGTTCGTCGATGTTTTCTGATAGATTTAATTTAATATCAACTTTTTGGGTATATTTTGTGGTAGATTAATATTATTATTTGGATTTAATTTAGTGTCAACTTTTTGGATATATTTTATTATAATTTATTATTTTATGTTGGAATGTTGTATATATGCTTTATCGTCGTCTGTCATTATTATAAAAATAACGGAACAGTATTTTAACGTGTATAATTGGTGGAATTACATATTTGCAGATTGATAATATCCTGGGTATATTTAACTCCTTTTTGTAATTAACCTCTTACTGTATAATTTTCTTTGCAATTGCAATGATTAGAACTCTGTCAATAATTTCTTAAAATAAAAAGAAGTTTCATAGTTATGGTTTATGTATAGCTATTTGAATGTTTAAATATTGTTGACAGAGAATAGTAGTTGATTCTGGCTTGAAGGAATTAAACAGCATTAGTTTATGATTGGAAGTATCGACTGCGAGTCTGACTCGTTAAAGTACGGCAAATGGTTAATAATAAATGACATTAATTATGCACTTGGGAAGCGGATGATTCCATCTGAAAAATTCCAGCAAGAAATTCTATCACATAAATTCATCAAAAATTCCTTCGCAGTAGAAACAGACAACCATGGCCAGACACACAAGCTATGACCCCGGAGAAACGATGGAAAATAAAAAGTACAGCTAACATGTTAAAATATTATTCAATGATTTAAATATACTGCTATTGTATAAAATAATGCTATAATATTAAGAAATAATAAATTTCCTACGTGGCTTTATTTCTAAAATAATTAAACTACAAAAATTGTCAGCGAAACGCTAAATCCTGACGAAAAAGACAAACTTTGCAGCGCATAATTCATAATCGCAGTTAGAAATGCTTAATAATTTTAATAAACTCAGGAAGCTAATTTTCCTTGGATTTAAGAAATAATAAATTTCATACGTGGCATTATTTCTAAAATAATTAAATTACAAAATTCTTTTCCGAAATTCTAAACCATGACGAAAAAGACAAACTTCGCAGCGCATAATTCAAAGTCGCGACACCATAATCACTGTTAGAAATGCTTAATAATTTTACTGTTAACTCGAAGCTAATTTTCCTTGGATTCCAAACGTTCCAACAAGCCGTAAACGCGCGACGATCCACGGTCGAGTGATCCCTGTTCAAAAGAGGCGGGGGAGGGAGGGGGGGGGGCAGAAAGAGGACAGTCGAGGATTTTCTGCCGTTGACAATGATCGAGGCCGTAGCAGGACACAGGAGGCGGAAGATGATTTTTGCGAGCGGCCCAGAACGGCGGAATCCATTCGCGGACCGTGAAATGAGAAATCGTAAAATCAATTGAACGTTTCGAAGCGGACGGAGAGGGGGTGGGGAGAGGGACGCGCCACGCGAGGGACGATCGTAAAGCTGCTCGTTCCGCCGCGGGAAAATGTGTTTAGCTCGACGCGCGTCTCGTTGACCCAGTTTTTTCCCACGTGCACCTGTTCTTTGGCGGGTAATAGTCTTTTTGCTTCGTTCCGGCTAGGAAACTTCTTCTTCTTCTTCTTCTTTCTTTCTTCTTCTTTCGTTCTTCTTCTTCTTCTTCTTTCTCCGACTAGAAGTCTCGAGGAACTTTTTGAATCGATATGAAAACTGCCGCGGCTTCGAGTGGATGCAAGCGGAAATTCGTTTCAATTACAACGTTACACGGGGATTCCGTCTTCCGCGGAATTCTTACGAATCCACGCGTTCACGCTGCGACTGACATTTCTCGAGGGGTTGCCAATGAAAACTAATACGCGGGAAGTTGCAGGAAAAGTCGGGCGACTGGAGAACTTCGAGCTGATTTTTTAAACTGTGCAAGTTTGCTGCGAACGGTGGAAGAAGCTCCGAGATATTTTTATTGTCGGCTACGATTTTTTTTTCGGGGGTGGAGACTACCCTTAAGTATGTGGATATAGGTGCATCACTATTTATCTATAGATATACATTTAGAATAATAATTGGTATAATTGAAGTGGTTACAATGAGAATTTAATAATCTTTTCTGAAATAAGAAATATCCACTACTAGTATCATTTAAAATAATTTGTTTCTTTGGAGTGGAGACTCTGCTACCCTTACGCAAATTAATCCGAATTTTTCTCTCTCTCCAAACCTCATTATAAATAAAAATACGTACCTCAAACTTACCAAACAATTTATCTAATATTAAATTCGTCTTACTCGAAGATTATAACACTGTACCCAATTTAAAAAATGTTCTGTCTTCCTGCGTTTGGAAATCGGAGCAAACAATTTCGTCTCCAATATCTCAAAGTATTAACAAACTCATCGATAAAATTTGTGGACACCCGATACTTTTGCCAAGCAACGACTATACTAAATTTCCAAGAGACAGCTAAGAACGTTAGTCTCCTGTACGCTGTACAATACCGTAACGAGGATGACTCCTTTGGAAGACATCGTTACACGAGAGCACTTGTACTCGTTATCGGCGCGCTAAGTGTGCATGTCGGCAAGTCGCGCGCGTCGCAATTATGCCAAGTCCCCCCGGAGGGGGGGTAGGGCGGCTGGCAATTGAATAACGCGGTTTTCGGCTGGCCTATATTAAACTACTACCATCTAATGTAATATCAATCGTCTTTCCGACGGTGGCGAGCGGCTGGGTTAACGCGGCCGTGCTCTGACCGTTGGGAACCATTTGCTAATAGATGCCACGAGATGCCTCCATTAGACCGCAGGGACATTCCGGCTGGCAATATACCATCGAAGATTCGGGCTAGAATTACAGGCTGCGAGATGACGCTAGTTACGCGTCGAAGTATCATTCGCGACCTCGATGATAAATATTGTAATCTATATGTGAAGAGGGTCGATATATGTTTTTTGCAATTATTATCTTTGCTTTTTGAAAGACGATTATGTTTTATGGTAGTTTATCTTTGATGACCTGGTATTCGGTGACCTGGTATTTCATGATACCATGATAACTCATGTTCTGTACGCATGTTGAGATACTGTGTGGCACTTGATAGTCAATGAGGTACTCAGCAGTGAACATAGTAGAGCAGCAAGCATATACATATAATTATAGTACTCGGGTACCTGAGTCTACTCGGGTATCTTATGATTGCTTGCATCTACTCTGGTATCTCATGGGTGCTAGAATCTACTCGGGTATCTCATGGCTACCTGAGTGTCCAGGTGTCTCATAGGTTCAATCACGATCACTAGCCCTAAAACTTACCATGTCAGGCTAAATAACGTGTTCCAAATGTTTCGTTCAACCCTTTGGCTACGATTGGCATATATATACTCTTGCACATGTCTATCGATATGTGTACACGAAAGGCATAAATATAAGCCATATTTCTTAAAACTTATTGAAATATAATATACTGCTCTATCAAGCATATTGCTTCGATTTTAACCCTTTGCACTCGAAGACATTTTAATTGCTGTCTAATAATTTTTCTGGCTTCTAGTATTTCCATTTTATATAATTTATTATATGCACGTTAAATCTTGTGACTCATGTAATAGTTACACCTCCAATAATTTCTAAATCTAAGCTTTGACGGTATCTTTAAAAATAATTTTCGAACGTACCGCAACAATTTTAATGGCGCCGCAGAGTCGCCACTTGAGTGCAAAGGGTTAAAATTGGCGCCGATCCTGGTACACGATTTAAAGATTAATGCCTATAAAAATGATTCATATTTAATTACTGTACATTCAGTCTGCTCGAAGCTCGTCAATATTGATCTAGAACTGCATCGGTTATTCCACGCCAAGAATTCCAAAGTGTGTCGATCAGAGAGTACCTTCAACCAGTTTAATATTAAACATAACCAATATAATATTAAACAACCCACAATACGGGCTCAGCACCGGATCCACGGTTACCAGATACCTGGTCCCCGAAGTCAGAAGTCGACCGGTTCCTCTCTGCGCCGTCTCGTGGATCCAGCGATCCGCTTTAACGGCGTCGGTGGGCTCGCGAGTCTGCTCGACCCGTAGCCTTGTGTATCCGTCTTCGGCGCAGCTATATACGTGCACGGCTTATGTATTCGGTGGGCGGGCCACGGAACACCTAGACAGGGGGTGGGCGGCGTAGCCGGGGCCTTAATCCGCGTCGCTAATTTCCACGGAATCTACGCGTAATGCGATCACACTTGAGCAGGCAGAGGCGATGGCAAGCAGCTCTCCTCTCACGGCTAGGAGGAAATTCCGGTGCGCAGCGATCCGTGGAGGCGTGGCAGACCTCGATCTTTGGCCCTTGCTCGGCTATCTCTCCACGGCCCTTCCTTCCTTCCTTTCCCCCTTCAGCCTCTTTCGGGGCGTCCGGCATCGTTCGCGTTCCATCGGTGCTCCGCGATATCGGCGGACGTGCGACTAATTGGTGGTCGACGATACGCCGAGCGTCGAGCGTCGAGCGTCGGCTGTCGCGCAAGCCTCCGCCAAACGAGATCCGGCGAAATTTCGTTTAAAAGTTTCGGCCAGCCGCGACGAGGAGGAGGACCTCCCCGGCCCCCGGCCTGCGCAACTCCGTGCAAGCCGCAAAGCTACTTTCTCATCTCCGTGGTAACGCTAAAACTGCGTTACGCGGCTCGCCGAGGACTCGGCGACCGGCCCGGGCCTAAATACCCCCGACATTCCAAAACAATACAGCCTCGGCTAACTTCCAGCGCTGACCTACGTTCTAACTAGCCGGGCTACCAACTTCTAACTCGGTTACCTGCCCCGTCTCTCTTTCTCCCTCTCTCTCTCTCACTCTCTTTATGTCACCTCTCTCTTGCTCTTGTTCACTTTCTGCTGTTCTCTCTTGCTCTTGTTCACTTTCTGTCGCTATCTCTCTCTCTCTTGTTAACTTTCTGTCGCTATGTCTCTCTCTCTATCTCGTTCTCTTTCTGTCGCTATCTCTCTCTCTCTCTCACTCTCTTTCCGCCGCTATCTCTGTCTCTTTACGTCGCTCTCTCTCGCTCCCGTCCTCTGTCCCGTCTCGCCACCAAACTCTTTGTTTGCGTTGTCCTTTTCGTCTCGCAGCGCTCCAACCCTCTCCGCCCGTTCTCGGACCCTTTGTGCGTGTAGTCGCCTATGTTTCGCGGCGAAACAGGGCGTCGCGTATAGTCTTGCGATACTGGCGACACCAGCCATTTATAACTGTTTGATTTTCAGCAAACTACGAACTTTGTGTTCCTACGAATTTTGTGTCACGTAATCTAAACTTTAAAAAAGAATTAACCACTCAGCTGCGTCAATTTGATGTCCTTTATCGATCACAAAATAAGTATAGTTTTGTTGGCAGTTGTTCTAGAATTACTTTAACACGTTCAGTACCGACAATCGATCACTAAAATCTCGACATTGTTAAAGCAATTTAATTAATTGAAGCGAAATTAGAACATTAACCGCTTGCAGTACTTTTATCGTCGCAGTTACAACGATTAAATAATTTTCAATTGGAATCATTTCTAGGAGGAGAAATAAAATTAGGCGAATAAAGGAGGGGGGAGGAGGCGAATAAAATAACAAGCTTTAAATCTTCCTGAATTCTTTACTGAAAACTACAAATCATAGTTCAATTATTTTTCCATTTAACAAAAATGGATCCATATATAATTTCCATAAATATATAAATAAAAAATATAGAAATATAAAAATACTGACATAGACACTAATATAGATGCATATTATGTACTGTTTTATGTACTATAATCATCTAGTATATAAATCCAATACGACCGCAAAGGGTTAAAAGTCTCTGCGACTATCCTCGTATCCTCTGCAACCATCAAAATAAAATATCGAGTTAAAATCATGAAAATAAAATAAATACCGATCGATAACAACAGAATATCAATTTTCCAGTTAATTGAAGCTCCGTCAGTCGCGCAGCCAATCTCGTCCCGAGACACACCGCGAGATTTCTGGACCGGCATGCGTCGTTACATGCCGACGTAGAAGCTCGGCGAGAGTAGACGCTGCTCTCGGATTCGACGACAATGAACTTAACTCTCAAAACCGAGAGTCCCTTGGTTATTTAATGAGCCGACGCATAAGGTAGTTTGTCGATTACGACGCTGTTAGCCCGGTTGGGAAGGCAGCGCGCGCAACGTCTCTCTGAAACGTTTGCCTTTGCTTAAGATCCTTCGCCCACGGCCGTTCCTCGAAGCATCGCAATTACGGCGCCGGGACGTGCGCAACCACGCCGTCGATCGGCTCGACGAGGAAATTCGGATTTAATTGTCCCGCGCGCGCGCGCGGCTCCTCTCGGCAGCTGCGTTCTTTTCCCCCTTTGTTTTTCAATTTGACACGTATTCTTCGCCAGAATTAGGGACGACGGCTATGTCCGATATCTTCCGATTAAGTTTCTCGTTGTATCGATGAGCAAAAGGGCCAAGGTCTTTGTTTTAAGTTTTGCTAGCTGATTGATAATCTTCAGTAATTTGTGAGATATTTAGAGATTATTTCTGACATCGATTATTTCGTAAATGGCGTGAGTCCATTTTCCACCTTTTTGGAGGAAATTAAATTTTGGTATTAGGTTATTCTCTGTAAGTCCGGCGGAACATGTATTAATTGTGTCTAGTTTGACACAAAAAAAATTAAATTAGCAAAAACATTGGTTTTCACTATTTTATCAATATGAAATTTAATTATATAAATGCCTTTTCGAATTATACTGAAATAATATATATTTAGAGGCTCTGAATGGACATACACCACTTTTATAATAGTAATAATTCTAAAATCATATTAAATATATTATTTGTAGTTTAATCTACCTATAGTACATTATACCACATATAATTATATTACATTAATAATTCTAAAATTTGTCATAGAAACATAATAGCTATGTATAAACTAAATACTTCCGCAAAGGATAAAAACGAGATTCAAAAATTCAGCATCTTTATGAAACCATGAAGTTTCACGTGACTTCTAATTTTCAAAGAAAAGTGCGTCAAGCTTACGGACTCCGTTCGATCGGCAACCACCGGTGATCAACACCGTTTTCCTTTCCAGGAACAACCGAGTGATCCAGAGAAACGGCAGCGACCATTCCGCGAACGCTTTCGTAGAACAATGGCCGAGCAGAAACCGAGAAGATCCGGAGCGGCTCGCTCGGCCGCGTATCGGTAAGGGAGTGACTATTAATATTAAGCTTTTAACGAGGAACACGTTTACACGAAACCTGATTTAGCTCCGGCCAGGGGCTCGATACCAGCCGGTAATCCTGTTAGTCCGGTAATCGTATTTGAGGCACGGATCGTTAACTTATCGCTCCGCGCGCGCGGGAAATTTTACGTTGTGATTTCCGGGGGACCCCCCCGGTGCCCGTGGTAGCCGGCCTGCTCAACGGCGATCGATGAATTTATCCGCCGGGGGTGTTCGCTCGCTCGACCCCCCTCCCCCCCCCCCCCCCTTTCCCGGCGTGTGCAACGAAATACGTGTTCGTTCCGACGTGGGCTCTCTCTGCCGTTGTTTTATCGGATAATTACGTAGGAAAATCGCGGAAAATTCGATACGTCCGGACGCGGACGAGGAGCGCCGGCTACGCGCGCCTCTCTCTCTCTCTCTATCCCTCTTACTCTCTATTTCTCTCTCTCTCTCTCTCTCTTACTTTCTACTTTGCTCTCTCTCTCTCTTACTCTCTATTTCTCTCTCTCTCTCTCTCTCTCTCTCTCTCTCTCTCTCTCTTATTCTCTATTTCTCTCTGTTTTTCTGACACTTTCTGTCTCTGTTCTCTGTACGAGGCCGTGTCGATGCGTGCATGCGAAAGGAAAGAAAAACTCGACGAGCCGCGTGGCGAGATATAACGTGCCGGCAGGTGAAATGTGCCGCGAGAAAAATGACGTGGGTGAAGCGATACAGTGGGGAGTGGTGTGATGATGGTGAGACAGACAGAAGTCGGCTTACCGTTGGTCAGATGCATGCGGGAATGCTCGTCGGGGAAGACGGTCTCCGAACGGTCGCTCGCCGTCGAGCTGCTGCTCAGGGCGCTTGCGTGGCCTCGACGTGTTCTTCGGCCCAAGGTCCCGCCGCCGGTGCTCGTCTTTTTCGACGGCGCCGCGTACACCGTTTCGCCTGCGAACCCATCAGAATATTTCAAACGTCTTTCCACGAGAACCGCCGCACGCCACGGAAAATCTACCGCGAGCGGCGCTCTCCCTCAAGAGCTTGACTACTGTTAAAGTTCGACTACTGTTTTCGCCTATTGGCGTCCGACACATGTTGGCTTCCCGGTACCGTCGCCGCCAATAGGCGTCAAGATCAAATTTCGCCCCCGTTAATTTAAAAATATTAACCCTTTGCACTCGAGTGGTGACTCTGAGGCACCAATAAAATTGTTTCAGCACGTTCCAAAATAATTTTTATATTATGAAAAATTAGATTTCAAAAATTATTAAAAATATAACCGTTGTTGCCTGCATTTCCTCTCGGAGACCTCGATTTTAAACGATTCACGAAATAGCATGTTTTTTCATTTATTAATCTCTTAGGCACGGCTAGATTTTGCGCAAACAAAGTTTCTCCAATCTAAAATAGTTTATTATAGACTAAGACGGATTATTATTACTATTATTTTATAGATTATTTTGAACTCATCATACCCGGGTCAGAAATTTGTTCTCGACTACGGTATCGCAGCTGACGCCAGGATCTGGTGGCAATTGGTTTAGTAGATTCAGAGATATCATGGAAGTTAATTCGATGAACACAGTTCTGGGGGGTGGGGGGAGGTGAACGCGGTTGCAGGGTTCAAAGGATTCAAATCGCGTTAACTTCGTCGATTTCGAGGATTTGGGTGGTTTGGGGGGGGGGGGGGGGTATCGATTTAGAAACTCATCTCCGAAACCTCATTCTTTGGGGAACCGGCGAAAAATCGACCATACTATTGCCGCAGAGACGAAAATATACTCCCGTGTAATCCATAAAATAATCCGATAAACAGATCGCGGACATTTTATGCAAAATCCCGTCTGTGCGGCTTATCTTATAAAAATCAGGATCAGTGAAAAAGTTTGAGAAAAAGAAAGATGAGTTTTCCGATAAGAAGGGAATGCTATCTCGTTCGTCTCTTTGAACATGACTTATTAAATCAAATCGAACGCGTTTTGTACATATTTTGAATTGAGGTGATTTTTAAGAAGCTACAGTTTGTACGAAAAGTATGGTGTATTTTACATTATTTAAAAATATTTTATATGAAATTAATTATGTAAATTCATTTCTAGCTTTTTCGTGATTTTAACCAGTTAACTGTCGCGACGATAAATTATATTACAAATGGAATGATTAATAATTACTTATATATTTTTATTCGTTCGTTATGCATAGTTTAAGCAAGGTTGTAATTTAGGTGGCAAATTTTAAGTACTTTTTGATACAAAATATTACTGAAATAGTGATTGTTATTAATATTAAAATTTGTTGCTATTAAATATTGTTACCATTAAATATTATTGCTATTATAAAATATTATCACTACCAAATATTCCCACTACAAAATATTATTTCTATTAAATACTCTTCTTCTTCTTCTTCTTATTATTATTATTACTACCAAAAAATACTATTAACATCATACAACGACTACTCGCGTCGAAACGGTCGCCTGGTTAAACCGAGCAATTAATTGACCCCCATTCTTACATCGACGTTTCTCGTCTGAAAAAAGTTCCGTTTCTTTCGAGCTGCCATTCTCGCCGCGATTTCCACGATGTTCCCGGTATAATATCCAGAGCGGGGCTGCCGATGCGACGACGGCACGGTTAATATTTACAGGAGCCGGCGACACGGGGGCGCACAAATGTTATTCCGAACCGGAGGCGATCGTTTCGCTTGGATTAATCAACCCCCGGACGGTAGGTACTCGCGGTAACGTAACGCGACGTAACAACGAGAGGGGGTCGAGGGAGGGGGAGGAGGGAGGGATTCGTCTTGCGGCGTTCACGAGAGTATCATCTAGCGCGCGGGGTGGTGGGGTCGAGGGTGAAGGGGGGGGGGGGGGGGGCAGAATCCGCTCGTGGCGCTAATTAACTCTGTACCGTTGCCGTTGCGGGATCTCTCCGATGATATGCTCCCGTTGTAATGATGCCGGCGAGAATTGGTGCTTTCCAGAGGGAACGGGGACGCCTGTCGATGATTCGGCGTCAAGGTTGGCGGCGGCGTCGGGAACGGTGTCGTCGGGTTGTCGGTGGTCACCGCGCCCTCCGTGTCGGAGCCGGTGCGGTATGAACGGTCCCCAACACCTGCGCACATAAATGTTTGCAACGTTTCAATCTCTGTCTCTCGGTCGTGTCGCGAAATTCTTAGAATTTATATATATTGTAATAATTATTGTCATAATACAGGCTGTCTCGGAATTCGTAATAGAATCGGGCAGGGGGTGATTCTACATCGAAAAAGAGGAAATTATTTTGGTGTAACATTTTTTCATCCGGTGCTCCGTTCTTGAGATAATCGGATGACGGGGAGAGGAAAGGAGAACATTATAAACAGATATTCAATAGTAAAAGCATAGAAATTCAATATTATAAACTTAACATGATTATTTAATTTTTGTAAATTTCGGGCGCCGACTCACAGAGAAAACCGTGAATATCGTCGCCGGCGTGAACGTGTTAAGGATCACTAGGAATGCGCTCACTCCCAGTGCAAAACTCTAATGCACCTACGCGCCGAGTCCCAATGCACAACTCCGATGCACCTACGCGCTCAGTCGCGACGCATAGCCGCCGCGACGCAGCCTCGCACAATCGCGTGCAGCCGCGCGACATGCGAGCGGTGCTCCACGACGAATCTTCCGGAGTCATCTCGAGAGTGGCGGCGCGTTCTCGCGACGCAGCCATCATTTCGTTTTACTGCTCTCCCGTGCGCCGCATCGGCCGACCCTCTGCCGGCGAAGCCTTCTCCGGGCTATCTTTCCAGGACCTGCATTCTTTCCTCCTGGACCGGGGAGCACTTTGACGCGCGTCGTTGCCCTGACCCGCATTTGCTTAAGTTGTCTGCCACCCCCGCGCCGAGAGAACGCCCTGGCGAGCAACGGACCGTTTCCATTGCCGACCTCTAAGCTGGATTCGCGTTTAGGGCACGTTTGCGTCGCTAACCGTGATGGCTGGCGAGTGTTCCGCCACTTCGCGATGAGATTGTTTCGATATAGAGGGAGGTATTTCTCTTTCTTTGATTTTGAGGGGGATGGTTTTGGAGGGTAGAGGGTTAGTCTTTGCCTGGTTCGATGGGGTCTATGGAAATCGCTGGTATAGCTAGGTTAAGATAAATGATGGCAAGTTCAGCGTTCCGTTAGGATTCAACCCTTAATTTCTAATTGCTGTACTAGGGTTATGATTGATCCTCATATTTTATTTTGTAGTATAAGTTTAATTTTTCATGGTGTTATGGTTTCATACAGTAGCTAAGAATGAAATGCGACAGATAGTTTACATAGATAAAAATAGATTATTACAATTATTATTTTATATATTATTTGTTACATTAGCTAAGAATAAAATACCACACCTAGTTGATAATAATAAAAATAATCCATCTTTATCTATATAATTATTTTATATATTATTTTGAACCTACCGTCGCTGGTCAAACGAACAATTTTGCACAGCTTATTTTATAATTCTTAAAATCATAATAATCTTTCGAGGAAGGTCTTTTGAACAAATGATTGAGGAGAAACTTTAATAACATCAAAATTAACCACAAAAAAATTATCTCGATTTTGGTAATGGTAGAATAAATTTTATTTTATTTTTATTTAGGAAAGTTAGGAGATATTTATTTTATTTAGGAGAAACCCTAATATCATCTAAATTAATCATAAAAATATGTCGTGATTTTGATAACGGTAAAATAAATTTAATTTTAATTATTATTCTTAAGGGCAGTAATTATCATATATTTGCTGGATCAATCTCACAAGTGTACCGATTTGAAACAATAATTTAGAATTATTATTAATGCCTCTGCACCACAAACGTCCATATAGATTTAAAGGGAATGATAGCGTTATAATGTAATTTATTCCGCAATCGCTGCAATTATAATTTAATTTACATTGCTGTATTGTATGCGATATCGTGCGCGACGTAATTCCGATCCTCGTCGATCGATAATGTTTTAAATAATTCGTACGTCCGATCTGACGGAAAGGCGGTTGCATTTTGCGGAAGACACTGGGATTCTTATCAGTGATTGATGTTTCAATTAGCCAGCCGATTTGATGCATTCGTAACAAGAATGCAAAATACTTTCTGGTTTCGCTTCTGTTCGATGGAAAATTCTATTTTCAGGAGAATTCAATTTTTGTGCACATTCTTGAAGAATGCAAGGTGGAAAAATTAACAGGAAAATTCGATAATCGATTTTTTATATGCCGACATTTTTATGGATCAAGTGTAGTAATAGTATACTAATAATTATGCTAATTAAGAATCTTATACGTTCTTTTGCTTTTGAGAAACAAAATGGCTGCGATCACGGTCACCATAGGACTATCTTCTTAAAATTTTTCTATGGTTCAAACTAGCCAATGACAACAATTTTAATTTTCTTAATAAACTATTTAGTGTCACGGTTAAGATTATGTCATGGTTACGTCAAGGCCTTCAACTAGCAATAATCTCACCTCGATAGAACGATAGAACCTCATAGGTTATGACATCAAATGTTAAGATTATGTCAAGATTTTATTAATATTATTGATATGTAAAGGTTAGGTTAAGCTTATATTAATATTATTATGTTATGGTTAGGTCAAGATTATATTAATGTTATTAATATGTTAAGGTTATGTCAAGAATTACAACAATTCAAAATCATCAAATTTACTCGTTAAAAGTTAGATAATAATTACCCCCAACTTCTGTGAAGATTATATTAATATTATTAATATGTTATGGTTGTGTCAAGATTATATTAATATTATTGATATCTTAAGGTTACGTCATGATTATATTAATATTAATATATTAAGGTTATGTCAAGATTATATCAATTTTATTAATACGTTAACACGTTAATATACTAACACGTTAACATGCTATACACAATGCTACGTCAATACATTAACACCGATAGAGATGCTGGAACAGCCGTCAGCTTTCCGGGTCCAACGCCCCATGTTCGACGGGTCACCGAACGCTGGAACCCGCTTCTTTGTTTCTTGGCTGTTGTCGCACCTTTTTGAAGTTTCCGACACGCTGTCCGTAACCCGCAGAGATGGCAGATATCTGTGCAGGACGATCGGCTCGATATGAAACAGCGATCGCGGACGCCCGTTGTACCGTGTGTGACCCAATTGCCGGGCGGCACGGAGGCGTTCGCGGCCGTCCTGTCATTCCCCCGTCACGGGAACGTCAGGCATCGTCGGCGCAAGAATATTCCCGACGTGACGGACCGTTCTACCACGGTGACGTGGGTGGACTGCGAACGGGACGATCGCGCGCCGGGGTCGTTCCGGCGAACCGGTTTGCGAAACAGGACGCGATCGCGTAAATAGGATCTGACGGTGGGCGTTAGTGACACCGGTCTCCTCTGTCGGTCGCTGTCGATCCAATAACAATTTCGGAAGATCGCCCGGCACGCTCTATACATTGATAAATGGGAAAACGTATCGCGCTAGGGCGACTACCGCGTCGGGAAACGACCGATTCTCTGTCGACTCGGAAACTGTCGGAAACGCTTTTTCGATTTTTCGAATATTCTGAATATTCGACCCGGCGCAATTTGGTCGTGGATACTCGTAGAGCGATAAATTTAGGCTCGTTTTAAAGCTTATAGCATCTACTTTCCCATAACAATATTCATTTTAATTTATCATTTTTTTTATACAAAACGGCAGGTCAAAAACTAGAGGTATATCCCTTCTTTTTAATACTACGAATTCAAGCGTCTAGGAAAACAGTAGACAATTTTTTTTGCAATCGAGGTTACCATAGATTTAAAGAGGGAAGTCTCCTCTATACAAGCAGCTATCAAAAAATGGCGTACGATTTTTTTGTGCTGTTCTACGAGACAAAATAGAGGAGCCTTTTTCAGTCAAACAGAACGCTTACGGTGTATCGTTTATTCCCAAAATCTCATCACTGTAGCTATCATAAAAAATTTCATATATCAAATTATTGGGTACGATTACAACGAAAAATCTTCAATTTTCAGATCTGTACTAAATACACTAACAATAAAAAATTATATAGCATTTCTAGAAACGTTTCACTTCGCGTTTCATAAAAGTCGTATCTGCGGTTTCCAACAGGACAGTAATTGTTGTGAGTAGGTAAATAAATGTAATAGGTGCTCGAGAAATTCAATAATGAACTGGTTCGATAGCCGAGTAAATGAGTGGATGACTAGGTGAACAGATGATTCAGTTAATAGCCAAGTAGGAGAACGCGTCTCGCTCTAGCAGGCATTCCGCGGGAACAACAGAAGTTGGAGCAACTAAATACGGCTCTTCCCGCGGACTAATCCTGCACAAACGCGTAGCATAGCGATCGTTCCGGCGCGGCGTCGCCGCGACAACTGTATCACGCGGCCGTGGCACCGCGCCGCTATAAATCAAGTCCGCGGATTGTCACTTTCTGCTCCTATTAATCTCAATCCGGCGTTAAACTCTGGAAGATTCTTCCCTGACGTCGCGGCGCGGCTCCGTAGCCGTCCATAAAGTTGCGCCTCTCCGTCCTTTCGCGTTCTCGAGCGGCGGCAATCTTCTGCCGGAATATTAGCTCGCGAGTCGCGCGGAGGACGCCATTGCACGGCGACGATCGGTACCGGCTTCGTGCGAAGGGCACTCGAAAAGCTATCAATTTCTTGAACCACGTTTCAAATCTAAAAAATGATGTATACTCCATCCTTTGTACATCCCTCCAATTGGCCATCAACGCAGAAAATAATTTCATCAACGTCCGTGTCATGAAATTGCCGTTCAAGTATAAAAGTATAGGTCACCTGGTTTTTCCCATCGTACGGAGTCATTATTAACCTTTTGCACTCGAAAGCCATTTCAACTGGAAATCCGAAATAATATCTCCGGCTTACAATTTCTCCATTTCATACAACAAAGCGCATTTTATACACATGTATAATTGTTTCTTGTCGTTCGTATCAACGTAACACAACCTCGACAATTTTCGAAATGCGACCTTTATTATCACAAAAATTATTTTGCAACTTGATAGAAGAATTTCATTGGTGCCTCCCAGTCACCACTCGAGTCCAAAGGGTTAAAGTACCCAATCCGTAGGTCGAAAACTTCTCCCTCGACAACTTCGATTTTTAGAGTTTCGACGATGATTTCGGGCTTTTCTATCACTGTGCGGCGCGAGCCGCGACGTCACGGCAAACAATATTTGTCCGCGACGACAAAGCACGGATTGGAAAAGATGACGCGACATCGGTCTCGTTAATTGCCGGATAATTGTCCGTTGGACGAACGCGCGATCTAATTTACTGTCAAACTTCCTTCCGCGGCGAAGGACAAAGGGGTAAAACGACGGTGAGAAAAGACGTGGGGGAGAGGGGGGTGGAGGGGGATGGGAGAAGACGACGAGCGCGATAGAGAGGAGGGTGTAGAGGAAGGGAGGAAGGGGGGTAGTATGGAAGAGACGAGGGGATTGAATCTTGTCGGTAATTAATGAGGAAAGTTTTACAAATAGCCGAAGGCAGAGTCACTAAACGCCTTAACAAGACCGTGAATTCCATCCGCAAGCAAAATATCTCGCGAAAGTTAGTTTTTAATTGATAATTATCTTTCACGGTATAAACGGTAATCAGCGTCGTCCCCCCGTTCCGTTTCTCTGTTCTTCTAATTGCTTGCTTTGCTACCGTGAATTATCGACTATCGGCAGAACTTTCGCGCTGTCCGAAAATATCGAAAACGGCGGTCCCTTTTGTCGGATAAATATCGGGCGAACTTTCGTGCACGGTGTTCTTTGATTCTCCGGGCCACCGTTCTCTCCGTCTGTTTCTCTCGGTCAAAGAATTCCTCGAGATGCGAGATCGATCTTCGATCCGCCGATGCTCGAGTTATCGGATAACTGTCTGTCCGGTGATTAAACTCTGACGAAGTCGTTTGCGTTTAATTGTAATGAAACGTCGAATGGTTCGCTTGCTTATAAAAAAAAGTGAACAATTTTGGGGAAATTGCTTTGGTAAAATTGAGTGTAAGCGAGATGTAAATGAGTTGCATTTATGTTGTAATAAGTCAGAGATGAGAAATTGTAGGTCGATGATTTGTGACTCGGTTGATAGAGGATACTTTGTTTTATAAGACTATTATAGAGTATATTTTTTAAATTATTATTACGTCCTGTGGAATCGATGGAATTTGAAGAATTTTCTATGACAGAAATCGACGTCTACTTTTGACTCTATTGATCTATTTATAGAGATGCATATTGAAATATCGAGTATACGGAAGGATAATGAGTATACCTTTTAAGGTTATGTCAATGCTAATGTAGGTTGTAACACTTATTTAAAGAAATCACAAATTACTCAATACGTAAATTCCACGACAAAAATCGACGTCAACTTTTGACTCCATTGTAATTACTATATATTCTTAGGTTATGTCAATGTTACTCCAGATTGTAATATTTAACAAAATCACAAATTACGAAACACATAAATAATCCATTTCTCTCGCAAAACAAGACAAGAATATCGCTAAGCATACCGTATTCAACATAAATAACTTCTTTCAACATAAGAGCCTACAATAAAGCTAAAATACACTGAATATACAAAAAGTTAAACAGCTTATTTATTTCTCGAAACAAACTATAAACTTTCTCGGTAACAACCCACGCAAGTTTCATTCGAATAAATGAAACCAAAGTAGATTTAACAAAATAGAAACCAAAATTTGACAAAACCGAATCACCACCCCCAATGATCCGACCCCCTAAAAGAAGCCCGGGGTGCATTCGCGGGCATAGCCCTACGGCACGGCCGTGAATTAGAAAATCCAATCTATAGAAACGCGGGCCAAAATTGCGGGAACGAAGCGTAAGAAATGTGGAGAGGGTAGCTTGAGAGGAGGAATCGTCGGAAGGAGCGAAGGTGGGTAACAAGAGAAAGAGAGAAAGAAAGAGGAAGAGAGATAGATAGAAAGAAGAAGAGAGCTAGATAGAAAGAAGAGAGATAGATAGAAAGAGGAAGCGAGATGGATAGAGAGAAGAAGAGAGAAATATAGATAGAGAGAAGAAGAGAGAAATATAGATAGAGAGGAAGAGAGAGATATAGATAGAGAGAAGAAGAGAGAGATATAGATAGAGAGAAGAAGAGAGAGATATAGATAGAGAGAAGAAGAGAGAGATATAGAAAGAGGAAGAGTGATAGACAGAGATAGGAGGAAGAGGGTAGCGGTCGCAGGGCATGCGAAGGCGAGTTCGCCGAGGGTTGGCAGAGGGTGTGGGGGGCATAACACAATTACATGTGGGGTCGAAGCGAGGCCGAGCTTGCTCTCGGCGGCACGACCTTCCGGCTAAGGCAGGGACCGAGGGAAAGAGCCCAACGGTGGGTGGCAAGATTGAATATGAAAGTTTAATGCGAGCAATATCAGCGCCACTGGCCCCCCTCTTTCCATCCCCCCCACCTCCCGCCTCCTCCTCCACCTCGTCCCACGGCTACTCGGTCTCTCAGACGTCTCGGCTATCAGGCTGCCCATCTTGTCCGTATCTCTCTTTATATCGCGGCCGGGGAGGGGGGCCTTCCTCCAGAGAAACGGTGGCCCCCCGTCGACGACGTCGACGACGGAAGCGCTCCCCGATCTTTGATGTCACGGTGGAAAACCGTGTTCCGTTGTCGCGGCCCTGTTTTTCCACCGGCATCGGTGTTCCTGCGCGCCACCCCGGGGCCGGGGACACAGATCGACGTCCACTTGAGTCGTTATGGAAGCGAGGACCCCCAACCTCCTTCTTTCAGATCCCTCTAAGACCTGGGGACGCGACCGGGCTCTCTCCATTATTTTTACAGAGAGCGGCTCTTCTCGTGCGAGCTCCGCGAATTGGGCGGACTTTGTTGCGCGTTTCGTTCCATCGCTTTGGTCGGCTACGGCGTCTTCGACGAGGGCCCCGTTTAGGGAGATCGGGTGATGGAATTAGATCTTTCTGTGCTTCGAAAGTTTAGTCATCGTGATGGAGTAGATTTGACGTTGTTTGAGAAGAATGGGTAATATAGAGAAAACAGTGTGAGTTGTTAGAAATTAAAGGGAATAGAGAAAAAGATTTATGATATGAAAAAAATTGATGAATGTGAAATTGCAAATCATTTTAGCAGATTGATTTAACGAGAGGATTTCTCGATTTTATTATTATACAAAAATATCTTCTGTTTTTGTACATTGAATTATTCTTTTTAGAATGATCGTGAACGATTCTAGAGTTGCTGTAATTTTTATTGGTAATTCTAATTTGAGTTTCAACAATTGCACTCGGACGAGAAGACTCTATAGAATTTAATAAAATAATTGTTCCTTAAGATAAGAATGATTAAATTTTTCCTGTAATTTTAATACCGGATCTATCAAACCAGTAAAATCGACCAATTTTTTCACTTTGCCTTTCACAGTTGCTGTGATCATGAAAACATTATTCATAATCTGACATAACCTGACTGCTCTTGGTAGAAATAGGTATACCTAAATCGCTGATAAATCTAGTGTTAACCACCCAACGCCGTTACAATTTCCAACGACGATCACACCAAACCCGTGACCTTCGCGATCAAGCGAACCAAAGATGAAACGAAGCCCCAGCGACTTAACAATTGTAAAATAAGATCGCCGCGCGCGTCGTCATGGAAAAGCGACAGCCTGTTTCCCGGTCGGAGCGCAGGCGGTCGGTAGTTGTTCATGGGGTCAGTCGCTAACAAGCGCTCGTTTGTAACCGGAACAAATGACGGGCACCATTTGACACCGTGTTCCGGTGTTCCTCTTTCCCTCGGCTTTCCACGGTTATTCTTTATTCCAGGGTGTCACGTGTCGCGTATTGTTGCCCCGGAGTCGTGTAATGGCGAGCGCTCGCGCGCGCGTCAGGTAATAAAATCGATAGTCCGGCAGGCTTTCACGTCGGTCACACTTCCGGACTGAAAAGTAAATCGAGCCGGCCCTGGGCACCGCGCACGTAACGAGAAAGAGAGAGAGAGAGAGAGAGAGAGAGAGAGTCGCGAAAGCAAGAGCTAGAAAAAGAGACAGTAAGAGAGAAAGAGAGAGAGAGAGAGAGAGCAATGAAGAGAGAGAAAGAGAGTAAGAGCGAGAGAGAGAGTGAGAGCAATAAAGAGAAAGAAAGAGTAATAGAGAGAGCAAGAGCGACAAAGCGAAAG
>NC_135773.1:6786621-6787195 GCF_028453695.1 Augochlora pura | reverse complement strand
AAGAGAAAGAAAGAGTAATAGAGAGAGCAAGAGCGACAAAGCGAAAGAACGAGCGAGGGAGAGGGTGGGGGGGAAAATATAATAGTGTTCTACCCTTCATTCACTGCGTGACCGGCTATAGAATCGCGTCGATCCCCGGCGCCGCGCGGCGGTGTGCACGCCGCGCCGAGGGTTTATTGTGCGCATCGCTGTTGATTGGAAATATTGGTTCGTTGTTTACCTTTATACAGCGGTGGGGGGAGCCGCGCGGGACCGACTATCTCAGAACAATGTCCTCCGCGCGGCGCGCACCGGTGCCACACTGCCGTGTTTCCCTTTTATTTGTTTCGGGACAATCTTGCGAACGCACGTCGAAATCCGTCAATTGCGCAGCCGTATTTACGTACACGCGCCCCGAAACAATAACGGCCGACGCCGCCATCCCGTATATCGGACTTCGATTGATCGTCATATTTCGAATGGGAAGGACTCTTCCCTTTTTTTTTCCCAGCGACCATCCTGTCCCGTCGATGGACCAAAAGAGAAAATAGCGCCTGTTTAAAGGGTCTATGCGTCTTCGATGAGAATGCTGGGG
>NC_135773.1:6728039-6786521 GCF_028453695.1 Augochlora pura | reverse complement strand
GGGGGGGGGGGGGGGGGGGGGGGGGGGGGGGGGGGGGGGCGATTAGGCTTCTTGGTGTGCGAGATGATTGCGAGATGATGTTTCCGGTTGCAGACTGGTTGTCGTGATTTTTTATGGGTGCTAAAGGGTGTCATTTTCTTGAATTTCTTTTAGAGATTCCAGAGATAATTTCTTTCTGAGTTTATTTCAGAGATACGTTGATTAGTATTTGATTGTTGCTAATGAAGTTCTATGTTAGACGAGAAATTTACACTGAGAGTTTCGTTAATGTTTAGACTATTTTAATATTGCAGTTTTGTGTTTTTATTATTAGTATTAGTATTATTATTATGTTGAAGTTATTTCAAGATGATGACAAGTTTCTCATTGTTACTATCACGTTGAAGTTATTATAACAAGGTTATTATTATAATTACATAGGACTTTAGTAAAGAAATTAAAAAGGCATTTACCTCGCTGATTCTAAATAATTAAAACAAGATACTAAAAATTACCCCTTCTTAGACAAAATTTTTCTAAACTTTTCCCATAATTTTTCTCAAAAAAACTAGACCACGCATCAAACTAATAACTCAACTAATAACAGCGACAAACAATACATCCAGATCCTCGATTACATATTCAGTCAAATTACACGTTTACAACATCCGCAAGAAGATACACAGTCCTCCGATAACGTCCCAATGTCGAGCGTTCATTTCGAAGCGGCGAACCATCATTCACCGATCGCCGAAGGGTTATTAATTAATTAAACTTGACGCGGGGCAGCGTCGTGGCAGCGGGTAATTCGCGGAAAACAAGGATCATCGATAACATTAAAGCGGCGCGGTTACCGGTCACATCGTCCCGGGTATATTTCTCGCGCGATAAAATAAATCTCGCATCGGAGCCAGGGCGATCCGCATTTCAAATCAGCTTGCTCCCGTTTACCGCACGCCTGAATTCGAGTCAAACATCGCCTATTGGGTTGGCAATTAACTAATTGCGGATTTAATAAGATGGTCTTAGCACGTTCTGTTGTTTTATCAACGTGTTCAAAGTAATTATGTTATATCGTTTTCTTACTGTCTGGACTTTCATCTTCAATTTAGTAAGAAAATTGTGTCGACTAGTTATTTAATTTCGTTTTTATCTTTGTTTAAAGATGGAAGGACAAGGCGTTCATTTTAGACATATTTTATTGCACTATTTCCAAAAAGGATCAAAGCACCTGAACTATATTGTTTTCTTGCTGTTTGGACTTCCACCTTGAATTTAGTAACAAAATTCCACCGATTAATTATTTCGTTTCGTTTTTGTTACAATTTGAAGACGGAAAGGCAAGGCACGCGTTTCAGACGTATTTTATTACATTATTTCGAAAAAAGCAAGCATCGCATTTATATGTTATATACAGTATATTAAAATGAAGCCTTGAAAGAAAGGCAGTGTCAAAATTGATTTGTCCAATTGAATAAACGTATATTTTTAAGCAAAAGAATTGAATTTTCCTTGTTACTTTAAATCCGCAATTACTTAGTTGCCAAGCCGATAGATCCTTGCCCTCCGCCGAATTAATATTCCCTGGACCCTGCCCCCGCCAGGATCCGTAATCTACCGCGCGCGATTCCCGATGCCCGCTGATATTATAGATTACCGTCATATTTTTATTACAGTCGTTGCGGGGCGTGTTTCAAATCTGATAGCCATTCGGTATCGCGGAATTGATAACCCGGTCCAGTTTATCCTTGAATTATTTATGGCCGCGCCGCTTCATTTTATTCCGGACCTGGTGTGTTTGCGAAATTGCTCGCCGCGGCTGGAAGAATTAAAATCGACCGATTTTACGTCCTCTTTGGTCGTCTAGTCTTTGCTATTTTCTTCTTGGAAAACTGTCGGTCGATTCTCTTTAAGATTTTTCGCTTTAAGATTGTTGATTAGAATTAACTTTGTTGAATCTCATGGAATTTTTCAAACTATGAATTTATACCTTATTGAGATTATTTGGAAGAATTTTTAAATGGAGGAGAATACTAAGTATTTTATTGCTGTGCCTTTAATTTTGGTGTTAGTTAAATTTATATTTATCGACTGTAATGCATTCGATTTTTATATTGAAAAACAGACAGAATGAGAGAGTAGAAAATTCGACGTATTTTATTCTGTAAGTATAATACAAATCGCAATATTTTCTGCCAATAATTCCACAGTCTATAGCTTTCGAATCAAAATAAACTTACCATTTTAATATATCATCGACAAAAATAATATTTAATTAAATCTAATAAATTGAATGATATACAAGATGAAGGGATTAAATAAAAGTCGTTTCTCCGAGGCTTAAGCCTTGGCTGGCGGCGTGACAACCGCAGGCAACCCTTCGAAATCCTCGACAAATCGCAGCGGGCTCCTCACGTAATAATGACATAATTGAAGCGCCGTGAACAACCGAAAGGATTGATCCAGGGGAGAGCGTTTACGAGCGGAGCGTTTGACCGTAGGGTTTCTTCGACTCTCGGCCCGGCTCCGCTCGGCGAGAGGATTCTTCTCGCAGTGGGTGACGCGCGAAGAGGACCGTCGCAGCAGACCCCCGCTAATGTCGGGGCGGCGGATTTTGTTTGTAGGGGATCGGTTGCCATGGCAGCGTCGGCGTGTGCCTGCTCGCTCGACCACCGAATGCACCTTCGGACCCCAGGCCAAACGACGTTCCCTTCCACGGACGGCCAAGCTTGCGGAAAAGTTCGCCGGCGGGGCTTTCGCGAACCCCTGCTAATTCTACGCTCGTAGAACGCGACACTGGCAAATACCTTTGCCGCGGCGACGATTTTTTCGGAATTTCGTTGCCCCGCGCGAACATTTCTCGCTCTGTTCGACAAAGTCGTCCGCGGTCTGGAAAATTGTCAACCGCTGCCCCGGCTGATATTTAGTCCGATCGAAATTTACTTTGAATTTCGTCGATTCGCAGCGGGCAATTATTTATCGACATCGATGCTATTTTCGTTTCCGAGCTTTGTTTTAGCAGAAATGGAATATTTAGTCGTTTTGTATTTAGATATTGGTAATAATATTAGAAGTTTTAAGATCGGAGAATTCAAGTAGAGAGATTTGGTGGCTTCCGCTTTCTTGCAATAATAATGCTGCTATACAAATAGCTGAGATAGTAATAGACAACAGAAGCGCGATGGTTATATTAATATTGATACAGTTATCGTATATTTCATAAATGATGTAAATTATTTTTATATCCATCTCGATATATTCTACTATTAATAATAAATAGCGACTTAATAATTCAAGACTTCATAAATTATTTTCGTATAGGGTATTAACTTGGAAACTATGAAACGGGCGTTTTTGTCTAGGCTATGTACGGCTGCGGTGCCCGTTTCATATTGTCCAACCTAATACATATCAGTTCCTCCAAAAAATTAATTTTTTATTTTATAAAGTTCTTTTCTAATAATCTGACATTAAAATCTGAAATAATATTTATTAATTATATTATTAGATATATTTATTCGCTCGCTCATTGCTAGCTTAGTCGACGTTCCCTTTTTGGAACGCGTTCCCCTTTATGGAAACGCGAGAAACGAGAAGAATCGCGTCGCGGAAAGTCGAGCAGCTGCGCCGGACGCTAATGTAATCTTCAGGTTAGAGATTAGCCGTGAACATTTGTTCGCAGGATAGTTTTCCAATCAGGTTTCCGCCCGTGGATTCTTGACGTCCGCGCGTAGGGCACGTCAGTCAACGAAGATGGGGTGCAATCTAATCGCGATCTGCGAAATCTGCTGCGTATTACGAACTCTCTCTCTTTCTCTCTCTATCTTTCTCTCCCCCGTCCCTCAATTACTTGTGAATAGTGTTACGTCTGAGAAGAGAAGACCCCCCCTTTCGATCGAGCGACTCGACGATTAATTTGGAGGCGGCGGTAATTTTATGCGTTCCGGCTAACGAACGCGCGAGGGTCGCGATGAAATATGACGATCGGAAAATAGATCGGGGCTGCTGCAGCGAATCGCTCGGGCTCCCCCCGCGCACCCCCTCCTCGTCGTCTTCGCCGCGATAATTCATCCGACGTACTGCCGGGCGATCCTCGATCAGGATGAGTAACACTGACAGATGAACTTGGAAATCTTTTCGAGTTCTTAACCCCCTGTAATTTGACGAGTATGACACGTGATGGAGAGTTTTAGTAACTACCTAACAAGTATACATATTATTCTGTTTTTCTTTTCGACTTGATATAGTTCTAATTATTTTTTCATCAGTATTTAAATATTTGAGCAATTTTAGATGGAAGATAGATAAATATAAATGTGCAAATAAGAAATGGGTAATCTACAGTAAAAAACTTAGGCTACTATTGAAATAAACGTCTCGGATAAAAATACAACGACCACGAGGAATTACTATAAAAATAGAATATTAATTTAGACAGAATTATTTTAGATAGAAATTTTAGTAAGAATTATTATATATAGAATACTTTATACGATTTTTTTACAGAATATTTTTAATATAGAATTTAAATAGAATTTTATATAGATTACTGAAAAAGTAAATTCCTCTTCCCTCTCTTCCTGTTATACGTTTTATAAAAAACAGTTCAACGTGTAAAATTCGAGTGCAACAAATCAAACTCGCGCCGTTTCATTAACTTTATCCTATTTCGCTGGAAAATCATTGGACGCGTTAATAACTGCGCTGCATATTTGGCAATAATAGTCGGTAATGTATCAATATCAATCAATGTATCCCATAACGAATCGCTGCCATAACGAACGAGGTTCTAGAACGAATTATTTCGTTATAGGCACCACCACCCCCGCCCCCCTGCCGAGCTGGAATTATATAAACAAAGGTATTCGATCGCGCATTCCGCGTCGAAATTTAAACGCGGAGGCTTTATTTAACAGAAACGAGAAGAATCGTTCGGCTCGCGGATGGAACTTATATTTATTCGTCGGGAAAGTTGTAAACCGATCATTGAATATTCCCTGCCCTCCTCCGACGACAAATATGGGGCACCCCCGCGAAATTTGAATAGCATCGGCGCGCTTCGAGACTGGCTTTTCCCTTCTCGACAGTGCCTAAATCAATATGACGCCTCGGCCGGGCGCGATGGGGGAGCGATCGAGAACAGGACATGTCCGCGGCGATGAGGAGGGGGGGGGGGGGGGGCGGCGCGTCGAAAATTAATATAGAGGAAGATGGGAGCGGTAAGATTTATTCCCGATGCCTCGTAAATTGTTTGCGCGCCGGGACGCGGAAAGGAGCGACGGGAAAAAACCGAAAGGAGTCGAACGGAGCCGCCGCTATAGTTCGCGTGGAACGCGTGAAACCTGCGCGACGGATGAAACCGAAACGAAAGCGAAAATGAAGGAAAAGGTGGAGAAGACAGAAAAGAAAGAAAAGGTGGAAAAGACAGAAAAACAAGAAAAGCTAGAAAAGAAAGAAAAGATAGAAAAGATAGCAAAGGTAGAGAAAATACCAAAGACAGAGAAAATGCAGGCGAACGCGCGCAGACGAATCGTACGCGTAGAGACGCGCGCATTCTCTATCGGAACGGCGCAATCATCGCGCGAAAGGAATTACGTTCATTTTTCTGCGAACGGTTACTAAACAATCCATTTTACGACCTCGGTCCATCGAGGGGAAACAACGGTTCCGTCGGCACGCGAATAAATACGGAAAAGTATACAGCGGCAGAGCAAACAGGGCGCATCGCTCGAGCAAAAATCGATTCGCGCGCGTCCGTGAGCGCGCCGCCGATATACCGGCGGGGGGCAGGGGGTAGGAGGGGGGGTGCCGGCGTCGACTCGCCCGGACTCGCGCGAAAAACCAGGTCCCTTTATTTGCCGCTTTGATTCGATCGCCGAAAACACCGGGACACTCGAGACAACCAATGAAACTTTCGAGAGTGAAAATCGCTACGCGAGAGCAGAGCCTGTCCATCGTGTGACGGCGCGAGACTTTCCCGCCTGTTCGCGTGGACCAGAAATATATACTGTGCGAATCGAACATGTTTTGGCACTGCGGAATGAATTCTGGTAGAGGATGTATTGGCACAAAATATGTTATTAATTGTGTTATAAATATGTAAAATTTGTGGTTTGGATGCAGCAATTTGGGACACGCGATGTCGCGATGACCAGGTTATGGAAAAGTTATATTATATTTTCCGGTTATTCGTCGCGAATCCCGTCGACGAATCAGTGATTTCTGCAATATGGAAAAAAAAATTGCGAAATCAATGTCTTTTTTCCTGTATTATTTTAACGTAAATTCGTGGTGAAAGTTTTTATTCGTACGTAAAGAATTGAACGAAAGGACAAAAGAGGACAGAACAAATTCCATTTAAATGATCCCACAGGATGAGTTAATAAATAGTTCGACGAATTTTGCAGTAACACTAACCATCGATAAAAGATCTCACAGCAAAATCATTGCACTATTCCCAACGCAACTATATATCTAAATCGATACATCTTATTCTTCATTCTCTTTAAAAACCCTATTAAGGAACCTAGCTAAAATATTAATTATTTAAAAAGATATACGACGTTGTTCATAACACCCATGGGATCTAACCACTGTGCGCCGAACGCTAGAAAACTCGCAGGCGTCGCGGCGCTCTAGCGAGAGGGCGATCACGCGATTGTCGATTATCGCCGTCGACGTAAAACTAATTTAAAATGTTAATGTCTCGCTGCGTTCGAGGCGGAGCATGGCGGTGAGAGAGAGAGAGAGAGAGAGAGAGTGGCTCTCGTAATAGACGTCGAAAGCTTAATAGGAAATCGAGCGACGAGCAAGGAAACACAGCCAGATTGGATGCCAAACGCAGCCGACCGTGCCCCCGGAACGCTGCCGGCCCCCGGGTGTCTTCTCGTCTCGATACCCGGGAAGGCGAAAACGATCCTGTTTCGAAAGACGAACACGGCCAACGTCTTCGTCCACCCGGAAGATAAACGCCGAACGAGTTGCTCCGCCGGAATTCGTGCCCAGACGCTTCATTTCCATTCGCCGGCGGACCGTTCCCGATAATTTATGCGACAGCCCCACCTCCGCCCCCCCCCCCCTCGGTATACAATTACGCGGCCGACGTTCGCTGATATTCTAATTGTTGCGAGCCGCAACTGCGTTCGACGGACGGCCGGACCGAGAAGTTTATTTCAGATAACTCGACGCTCGATTCTCGTCGCTCCTGCTCGTTCGTAAGCTCCTTTACGTTCGTTCGTAACGCCTTTAACCCTTTCGGTGCGAGTACTTTGTTTTGTCGTGACGCTTTAGCTCTTCGCGCTTGATTTGTATGAAGATAAGCGTTAAATAAAAACTGTGCTCGATGAAACAATGTTTTTTGGCGTTCGTACCGAAAGGGTTAAGGAATCGCGACAATTTTTACTTCGGAGAAAATGATTATTCAGCTCGATAGGAGCTATTGTTGTCTTATTAGATTTTTAGGAAATTAAACATATGCGCTCGAGCGGTGCCTCTGAAGCACCAATAAAAATTGTTATATAATTAACACAATAATGTTGACATTATTGAATATACTTTTGTTAAAAGCGTAACAGTTTAACGAGTCACAAGACTCGATCTCGTATAGCAAAGTATACTAAGTGCTATAGTACAGCTGGTCAAAGTAGCAATCTTGGATCTATGCTTAAAATGGCTTCGAGTGCAAAGGGTTAAAATGCCAGTTTAAGCAGATAAAAAGCAAACCCTATTTAAAAATTCTTCCATCGAAGACAACATCATATTTGGCTAGAAGATGGTCTAAATATAAATAATAATAATAATAATAATAATAATAATAATAATAATAATAATAATAAAGTAGAAAATGATAATAGTATCTAAAAGAACGACATTCTGCTCGAAAATTTCGAGACTTCATGATCGACGAGAATCGCTAAGTTGATTTGGCTAAAATTTCGCAGCAATAATTTTTTTATATATTAAAACAAGATGGTAGAAGTTGAACTTTTAGATTTAATCCGCATCGCACGCAGCGTCGTCTCGGAGATACAGCACGAGGCACGCTAACGTCGCAGTCGAGTTCCCTCCGCAGCAATTCCACGGGCTAATCCCGAATGTTTCTCCGCGGGAGTCCGGAACGGTAATTCCTATGTTTTTTTGGTCCTCACCGCGCGGAAGATTGTCGGCGACAGTGACGTCTCCGATCCGACGTTTAATTTTCGTCGGTTGAACCGCCCCCACGCGCGCGAGCGAGCGTAAACCCGCTCGAAAGAAGCGTAGTCCGGCCTCTTCTCTTTTATTGTCTTGCGCGCTGGCGGGGAGAGGTCGAGTACACGGCCATGACAACTCTCGAAAGGAGGAAGGACGGCTCGTTAAGCATGCCGGAAACACCGTCTCTCAGGCTCTCGAACCTTTTAGCCCTTTAAATGCGATTAAACTTTACAGAAACGCCGGGATGGTTAGTTTCTTACAGATCGCGCGCTCTAGAGAGAGAGAGAGAGAGAGAGAGAGAGAGAGAGAGAGAGAGAGAGAGAGGGAGTTCCGCGCTAGCACGGCGCTCGCTACTCGACGCACAGACTTACGGGGACTTATTTTCTATCAGCGGAGCCGGCGCGATTTCTTTTTCCTCGGCGAGAGATTGTCTTCCCTGGCTGGACAACTTGATGGGCATTCTTAATGAACGAGACCGGGAGAGAAGTTATTCTCCGCGCGGATTAAATTTTCGTTTAAATATAATTCTAGTTTCGAATCTGGTTGCCGGGGTCGGAATTGCGTCCCTCGGTAAACGCAGTTTAACCCCGGTTTGCGACCGGGTAACCAAGGAACTGGGTAAAACATCTTGTCCATTTGTGTTCAACCTCTTTGGTTTCTCTCTCTCTCTCTCTCTCTCTTTCTCGTTAATCGCCGTCTTTCCGTATTTGCGATCTTCGTTCCTCGTTTGCGATTCAATTTCCGTTGAAACGTCATTTCGGTTCTTTGGGCCGGTTTCCACGGGGACCGTCTTTCGTGTAACTACGTTCCACCAGGTATAACACGCTTTGTTCGCAAATTTTATCCTCGCTTTTAAAACTTTCTCGTCTCGTGTCTGCTTCTATTTGCGATTAATTTCTTAGAGTATTGTTACAGCTGAACACTGGCATTTGTATAAAAATATTATCAAAAGATAATATATTTTGAGTAGTACAAAATAATTTATACAATAAACAACAGTTTTTTTTTTATTATTAATTTCTATTCGTGCAACCTGTCAAAGTTCCCACTTAGGAATTTTTTAAAAATATATGGAACGTTTCAATAGCGAAACATAATTTCAATATAATTATATTCTTGTATGATTGTTCGTAAGTATACACAATTTTTCCCGTCAAAAATTCGGGAAAAAAAAGAAGCGCGATGGTTACATTCATATTGATTTAAAAATACAGTTGTCGCATATTTCATAAATGATGCTAAATTATTTTTATATCCAAGTCGATATATTCTATTATTAATTAACGATAGCGACTTAATAATTCAAGACTTCATAAATTAGTTTCGTGTAGGGTATTAACTTGGAAACTATGAAACGTTCGTTTTTGTCTACGCTATATACAGTTGCAGCGCCCGTTTCATAGTTTCCAACCTAATACACATCAGTTCCACCAATTCACTTCGCACTTTATAAAATTCTTTTCTAACAATCTCACATTATTAAAATCTGAGATAATATATTTATTCGCTCGCTCATTGCTTAGTCGACGACCCCTTAAAATTCGTCAGCGAACGGGTCGAACGGTATCTGTGCGCGAGGCAGCGGCAAGAAGGGAGAGCTGCACGGCCACGAGGACGGATCGCGTGGCCTCATTAGAGAGTATAGTAAAGCCCCCACCCCCCAAATGGAGCATCGACTTATTATGACTCGGCGTGGCGGGCCGCGTGGCTCGTTTTCCCCAAAGGTGTGTTCGCCGGCTTTAGGCCTTTTATCAAAGAGCTTGCGGTTTAAGAAGCGGAAGGAAGAGGAACGGGGTAAAGTGGGAGGCGAAACGAGGAGTGGCCCTTTCAACGGTCGACACTTTGCACCTGTTGAAGATACGGCTTCTTCTCCGCTATTTCTTTCCGTCTTCTTCTTTCGCCCCGTCCCTTGTTGCTCCTCCTCCTCCTCTTCTTCATCTTTTTTTTTTTTTTGAAGTCTTACTCCCGCGCTGAAAGTGATCCCGAGGCCACGAGCCGGGGGTTGCCAACGAAAACGTCACCGAACTTTCCCCGCCCCTCCCTCCCTCCCCACCCCACCCCCCTTAACCCGGGACTCGATTCCATTCCATTTGACGTCTCGGAAATTGCTTTTCGATAGCAGCCTCTGTAGACGGGCCGCCCGTTGTTCCCTATGCATATGACAGTTAGCAAAAAGGACACACATTGTGCGTGGGAGAGCCCTTACGACTATTTTCCACCTCTCTTTGCCGCGCGACAAGCTCGCGAATTCGTCTTCTCCCCTGTCGCCTCCGGTCGTGGCGCCCATCGGACGATCGAGGCTGTCTCGGATCCTAAGATAGCTTATTCAGATTGTTATATTATTTTTTTATATTTATATTATTTTATTTATATTATTATTTATATTATTTTTTTATCGATTATATAAAAGGGAAATTGGTTAAAATTGTGCTCACTCTTTCAACAGTGCTGGCAGTGTATAAGTAATGTAGGGTGCATCGCTCTACAATCAAAAATGTATCGAAAAATCAAAGACCAGAAATTAACCCTTCGCACTCGAGTGGTGACTCTGTGGCGCTATTAAAATTGTTACGGTACGTTCTAAGATAATGTTTATGTTACGAAAAATTAGATTTAAAAAATTATTAAAAGTGTAACTGTTGTTGCATGAATTATAGGATTCAATTTTATATTAAAATACTCTTTGTCGTATAAAATGGAAATGCTGTTAAATAAGTTATTTTCGAATTATAGTTAAAATAACTTCGAGTGCAAAGGGTTAATACCACGAAAGGAATTAGTATAATTTAATTAGGAATTAGTATAGTATAAATAGTATACTATAAAGTAAATTAATTGGTATAGTATAAATGAAAAGGAATTAGTATAGTATAAATTAAAAGGAATTAGTATAGTATAAATTAAAATCAAACTCAGATTGTTGCACCCTTTACACCTTATATACATCACTGTTCATCACTATAGGCCAGGAAACTAGTAAAATGATTTCTACAGTAATCTCCACCTAAAATCTCTCCGCTTTAACGCAGCGTCGCGCCGTAAACCAAGAAGTTAGCATCTAATTGACACCGCGCGCGGTTTTCTGCAGCTAATATTCCCCGGGCCAACAGTATCGGGAACGATTCGCCGAAGAGTGCGCCGCGCGGCTTGCATTTCCCGGTTGCCGGAAGCACGGCGGTCGAATTAATGGCCCGTTCCGAAGATTACGTTTATGCGATTCAGGGCGATCGGTTAAAGGTAAACTTATCTCGGCGAGCGCAGGCGTCCGCGGAGAACCGGGTAGCCGGCCAGAATTATTGCGCGATTACGGAGGGATGGTTCGCGATGTACCGTTAACGAGCGCAAATGCCGCGTATCGGCGCACTCGAGCATTTACGTCATAAGCGCGTCGATATCGTGTTCTCACGGCCAGGCGAGGCGAGGCGGGGCAGGGCCGAGGCGAAAAGGAAACCAAACGGTTTTCTGGAACAAGAACACTCCAGAGGCCCCGGGAAAATCCGAACGAAAAACCAATAAATCACGCTGTGTTTAACGAACCTTCATGTTTCTATGCGCACCTTTGGGAATACCGGCGCTCGCGCGCGCGCGCGCGCTCGCGGAAGTGTTATTTTTACTGCGAGCCAAGCCCGGCGTAATGTTCGAGAAGAACGGGGAACGATGACGCTCCCGCTCGCTCGCTGCCCTCGTTACGCGGTCTGACCAAGGAGAAGAGAATACGGGGAACGAATTACGGGAACCGACGCGTCATTATCGCCTCCGCTTTGCCGATCGAGCCGGAGAGATTACACTCCCGGTTAATAAAAACTTCGCGCGGACGCTCGAATTGTCTCGATTGGATTCGATGCTTTCGGTTTCCCCCTTTCTGCCCTCCATCGTCGCCATTTCCTATATTCTTATATTCCATATCATTTTTTTATATTTTTCCCTATATATGTATATAATTACTTCCAAATTATTTATTATTATCCATGTAATCATTTAGGGATTATTTATCAATAATTACATAATTATTTCCGAATTATTCATTATTGTTCACACAATTATTTTCAATTGCATACACTGGTACAAAATGTACAGAATTATCGCGTTTTAGACATATTGAGAACGTAGGTGAGATCCAGCCGGAATAAATAAATACGAAATAATGCAATATTTTGATCTATTATCGAAAAGAAACAGCAGAGAGAACAAGATGTTACGTGGATGAAGGTTATGTTCTCCGCTCGTGTGACCCGCATAAAACAATTTCAAAGAATTTCTTCAATCTTTTATAAATTCAGTGTAAGAATATTGGACCCATTTTGCCAGCTAGAATTGTAGAATTGTAGAATTGTACTTCGATACCAGTCGTGATAATTGTAAAGAGAATGGTACGGGTGAAGGGGTTAAGACGCGTTGCACGATCGGCGCTGGTTCGCGCGCGCGCATCTGGCCAGAGAGAAGCATCGCGGACGGCGTTCCAGGACTTTTACGGTTTCCGCGCGAACGCGATATTAAAAGTTACATCGGCCCGTTAGCCCGGCGCGGAGCAAGAAGCTCGATAAAATATACATTTTTTCGCCGGAACGGAAGCAATATCGCGAGCATATTTAATACGACCTTTTATATCCTTTCACCGGCGGCCCGGCTAATTTTCCGCGAATTCAATTGCAACGAAAACGGTTTGCTCTTTGTAACGATTTCTGCCGCGCTCGCGCGATCGTCGTTCGCCTGGTCCTCCGGGATTGTTTCGACGGATTCTGCGAAGTCGGGGAAATGGGAAAGGCACGGACGAATTATTTAGGCGGCCGGATCGGCGACAGAGAATTGTCTGTGTACTAAATATGAATATTATTAATATTATTAATATCTTTGGAATCGAAATTTTGGTTCTTCTGTTTTATCAAAGTCTATAAACGAAAGTAAATACAGAGAAGAGAAGAGACGAAGATTGCTTGGTACTACTAGAAAGAATATTAAGGGCTAATCAACGGAACGTGAAAGGCGTCGTAGCGCAAGGGGTTAAAACATTACGCGACAGCGCGCGTTTACGGAAATAAAGGCGCGCGGTAACGTATCGCCTCCGTTCAATTAATCGTCCCGCTGGACGTTTTTATAACGATTCAAATATCCATGCCTACCAAAAATAAATCCATTTCAAACGTAATAGAACGATCTTTTATTCATCTCGTAAAGGTTCTAATTGCGACCGTTCATCTCTCTTTGAAACAATTGAATAATTAATTGATACTCCTGCTCCCGGACGCTTATAGATCAAATGAAACCGTGATGGCACCTCGTCTGACGAGAATATCGTTCGGGGGGGGGGATCGAACAGCGAATTTTCTATTCGGAAAATCAATTTTCGAGTCGGTCGAACCGGCGGTTTTTAGGTACGGCATTTCGCGACTCTATAAATCACCGAGGAATCCGCCGCCGGTATTTTTGTCATAATAAAACGGGCCTCGCCGGTCGCAGTTTATTTTCGCCGTGCGAGAACTTTTTAGCCGGCTGAATAAACTTTCGTCACGTTTTTACCGTTAGCTTTTACCGTGGTCCAATTACGATATAAAAATCGCAGGGACGAACAACGAAACCGAGTATAATAAACGGGTGGAGTTCTGTAACGAGTTCATCGTATTAATCCTTTGCACTCGAAGCCGTTTCGATTGTAAATCTGAAATCATTTTATATATTTGTGACATTTCTAGCATGTTATTTAATACAATAACTTTCTAAATTTAAACTTTGCTGGTATAAAAATGATTTTAATGATACAATCATTTTAGCGGTGTCTCGGAGTTACTTCTCGAGTTGAAAGGGTTAAGATGGCTTATTTATCCAAATATTGTTAAATATTTCTACTTTGATGATCTGTTGAATATTAACTCGATATCACGGTCGAATTCCAGCGCGATTATTTGGTCCCAAATTCCTGTAAATAATACCGAAAGACGGGAAGGGGTTGACGAACGAGTCCTGGCGGCGTTCGCCCGAAAAAGGTGTCACAAAGGATCCCCGAAAACGCTGCGAGCGCGCCGTTCCGGACCGATCCCGTAACGGGGCGAGACGCGATTCTTGAATAATTCCGTCTGCCGACCATTCATTTCGCGGTCGATATAAATTATTGCCGGAGGCGCATTAATTTCCTTTGCGAATAATTAACAACCTACCGGACAACGAAACCTTGGCGAACCTCCCACGCTCCCGGGAATGGTCAGTCTTACGGGTAGCAGAACCACCCGCCCTCCCCCCTTGCCCCCCCTCTTCTCGTCCTCATGCGACCCCACGAAAGCGGCATTCGAGAGCCCCTAACTTCCGCGGTCGACACCTGAAATATTAATCATGACTTACACGCGTTGCACCACGACCGCTACACAGGTATTCTCTATCTGCATTATTAAGTGACCCAGCGCACGAATTGCCCTAACGTAGGCCTGGCCCTCCCAGCCGCGGAACGAATATGAATGGCCGACGGTGTTCTGCTCGTTATTATTCCGAAAAGAGGCCCGCACTGTCGTGATAATTTAGCTGATTGCGCGCGCGCGCGCAGCTGAGAGAACCGAGGCGATTTTGTCTAGACCGCTTCCTCCGCTAATTAATTAACAGAGAAACGCGCGCGGTCTCGCGCGGCGGTCGAGTCGCGCTAAGATGGAATTCTGAAGAATTGAAATTGAATTCTGACGGAATTGGCGCGAGGAATTATCCATCCCTGATTAATTGTTCCGATAAGGAACAATTCTCTCTCTCTCTCTCTCTCTCTCTCTCTCTCTCTCTCTCTCTCTCCGATCTAGGCTCTGAGACATCGAGACATCTAGACTCCGAGTATGGAGTTGATCCGTGCCAACGAGGAACATTTCCGAGGCCTACCGCAGGCATGCCGAGCAATCCTCTAAGGTCCTTCAAGGGCGACTCGAGGATCTCCCAGTGGGAATACCGGACAGGTCCTTAAAGTGTCTTCTGGAGAATCCTAGGAGATCCTTCAAAGGCCCTTTGAGGTTCTGCAGAGGCAACCTGGATGTTCTTGTTAAGGATCTCCCGGAGAATCCTGGAGCCTTCGAGGTCCTTCTAAGGAAGCTAGGGATAGGATATCTTGCGAGACAGGACGCTGCCGCGAGGTTCTTGAAAGCAGCCGAGCCAGGATCTCCCTTAATGGTTCTCTTGGGCCTTCGTCGAAAAGTCCGGAGTGGACTATTTATTAACTTGGGCGACAATTTTGTCCGTCCTCCGGTGACTACTCTCGTGCAGGGTACCTTAACATTATCCTAAAAGCTTCTAAAGGATTGGCCAATGGTCTAGTCGACGCTTTTCAGTTTCTTTTGGAATATAAGTTAGATAGGTATAGTACATATACTTCAGATATTGTCTGAAAATGTTCTGGAGGATTGTTCGCTAGTCTAGTGGACAATTTTCTTTCCGTTCTATAACCCACTGTTTAAATTTTCTATTTTCCATTTTTCCACTTTTCCATTTTCCATTTCCCAATTTTCCATTTTCCATTTTCCAGTTTCCATTTTCCAGTTTCCAGTTTCCATTTTCCATTTCCTATTTTCCATTTTCTATTTTCTATATCTAATTTTCTATTTTCTATTTTCTATTACCAATTTTCTATTTTCTATCATCACTATTTCCAAAGTAAAAGGCTCCAGTCAATGATTCATTAACCTTGTCGCTCAAACTAAAAGCTACAAGAGACTATAGCACAGTGCAAACGAAAACTGCTCCCCGTCAATGATCAACATCACGGCTCGTCAGTTTCAACAAAACGCCATTAAAAGTCATACAGCATTAAATCTAACGCTATTTCAAAAGAGGCGCGAACGAGGTGCAAAATAGCGCCGATTCCGAAATAAAGCGCTAAAATCAATCCGGCGAGCGCGCGCCAGCATTCCGCGGCAGTTCCCCGAAGTAGTTGCGTTATAATGAATTTACCGAGTTCGCTGTTTAACAATGCACATCTCGCCAACGCGGCTGTGTTCCGTTGCGAACGATAACCCGTTGAAATACGTTACGAGCCCGCCGTTTCCGGGCCCCCTCCCCCCCCCCCCTCCTCCCCGCCTAGGTAATGCAGCAGGTTTAGATCTTCTAATCTATTTGATACATTACTCGCCGCATAGCTGAGATTGTTTCGTGCTCGCGGCGCGGCATTAAATCTCCTTTCTACTCGAGCCCTAAAATGTTATTACTATTTTAATTGCGCCACGCGTCGGCGAACAAGAATTTATTCGTTTTCCTCCCCGTTCCGCGCTGATTATGAAGTTAACCCTGCCGCGGCGCGACACTCGATTCGCCCGCGTATTCGATCCGCCTCGAAATCTCTCCGGCAACACGCGTCGCGATTAATAGACTCGTTATTATTGTTAACCGCTGCGAAATGTATTCTCTGCCGACTGTACCGGGCATCGACGATCGACCTTGATAGAGTTTTATGCTCCGCGATGAATAAGTGCATCGACGCGACCGCGGGGGAAAAATTATTTCGAAAAACACCGTGTCCTGCAATCCGCTGGCACGCGTTGTAAAATTGACCATTTGTTCAAATTTTGCGCCGTCGTGGTTGTAACATGGATGGAGAGAGATTTATAAAATCACTTCTTGGTAGAGTTATTGCAAGAGAATAAATTCGTGATAGGCTTACATTACTTTGCAGTTATTATGATTGTAATATGTTATTATGATATGTAATACGCTGAAATATTATCATTATTTTATGAAATATTTTCACTGTGTATGTAGTTTGGAATTTCTTTAGAATTTCAGTATAGTTTGGAATTTCTATAGAATTTCAGTATAGTTTGGAATTTTTTGGAATTTCAGTATGGTTTGGAATTTCTATAGCATTTCAGTATAGTTTGGAATTTTTTTGGAATTTCAGTATGGTTTGGAATTTCTATAGAATTTCAGTATGGTTTGGAATTTCTTTAGAATTTCAGTATAGCTTGGAATTTCTGTAGAATTTCAGTATAGTTTGGAATTTCTATAGAATTTCAGTATAGTTCAGAATTTTTTTGGAATTTCAGTATAGTTTAAAATTTCTATAGAATTTCACTATAGTTTAAAATTTCTATAGAATTTCACTATAGTTTAAAATTTCTATTTCTGTAAAATGCTTCGTTTACCGAGGCTCCGTCGCGCGCAGCTCGACAGCCGGAGAAGGCTGAAACGCTGGCGAGGCATCATACTTAAATAAATTCCGCATTTCGTAGTTGGCCGGTATCGACGTATCGACGCGCATCCCGCGAAAGCAAACCGGAATACGAAATAAGAGACGGAGGAAAAACTCGCGTGCAACGCGAAAAAAGAAAGTTTCCCGGAGCGGCGGAGCAACGGCTCGCGGCCGGACGGTTCGCCGCCGTCTATCGTCGTCCCACGAATAATGGACGAGATCGATGACTAATGCAGGAATCGGCGGGATGATGATGACACGGCGGAGAAAAAGTTCCGGTTCGGCGTCATGAAATATCCACGGCGGCAGACGCTAACAACCACTCATTACGGCTGAAAATAACGCGGACAGTGGCCGCGCGCGGACCTTAGCCCCGTCGCCGCCGTAATTCCGAGGGAAAATACAGAGCCCTGAAATTTCAATTTCCCCACGTGCCCGCGGTCTCCCCCGTATTTTTTTTCTACCCTTTTGGATGGTGCCACAAATGGGGCACTTTAATATTTTACAGAAAATTAGTAACCACAGTCTAGTAACCGAACTGCATAAAGATCCGCAGCAGTAGAGTTTCAATTCCGTCTTCAAGTCTCAGCGCAACACTTAACCTTTCTGCTCGCTACAACCTCCGCTATTACACCATTTTAATCTATCCAGGAGTAATAACGATCCGCGGCGGCGGCGCCGTCGCAATCTCAATAATTTTCGAATTAGGAGCCTGAAATCCATCATATTCTGATGGGTTTGGTTGCAGGAGAGCGGTATTAAGGTGCACGGTTTCCCCGGAAATACGTACATCGATGCATCTGAAGGGAATTGGAATGTAACGAACAGGAGGCAACGACAAAGCATACCAGCAATAACATTTGCCAAGCGTAGGTAGAGGAGACGCACGCGGAGCCCGCGCGAGCGCGCGCAAATCCTATATTCCCGGAAATATTAGACCACTGTGCGTTGTTTCGCTTCTATTGCTTGATAGCCCAGCCGCCGCGACGCGACGCGTCCGCGTCCCCGCGTCGTATCGAGTAACGATCCCGCTCGCGCGCGACCGACACACAACTTTGGGTATTAGCCGATCCGCCGCTGTCCCTTATCATTCGTGGGACAGTTTGTCACTTACAACTGAATCTACTTCTACGATCACGTACACCCTACTCCTCTCAGTCGGGTTACAGCTTTGACGGTCGAACAGCACTTTGACGTAGTTATCGTGTTATCGCGGCGAGTATCGTGTCTCGAATACATTCTCGCGTGTAAATCCCGGTTCTACGGACGCGAGTCTCGATTTGTTAACGCGACGAGAGGCCGCTCGACCGATCCACGTTCCACTTTCTGTCGTTTAAATCCGTAGGAATCTTGTTGCAATTTTTTCATTTAGTCTTTGACGATCTTGACACTTTGCCAGACGGTCATTAGGCTGCAATTGGTGCTACTAACATTTTTATATTTTTATAATAATAAGCGGTGTTTGTTTTATTTATTCTGATTTTATTCTATTTATTTTATTAGTCACAAAAGAGTTAGTATTTAAAAAGATTTATGATAATATTAGAGCGTACAGTGGCTCAATGTTAAGGTTATGATATGTATATTTTTGTATGCGTATCGATGCAACATAGCAGGAGTTATTTGTTCATGAAAAATTGTGTTCACTTCCGACGGTATTCACAAACATTCATAATGATGATCTATCGTATAATCTTCACAAGTGTGATAGACAAATTGAGAAAAGTAATGCTATTCATATGCTATTTAAAGAATTAGGCATGTCTGCTGCAAGTAGAATAATCGATCAAAGCTCAGACATGGCAAGTAATTGAACCCTCTCACGGAATCTTCCTTGATTAAAAATTCACCCAAGAAAGACATCAACCTCGTAACTATACTAAACTAAATATACTAAACTTTACAAAACTAGAAATGCATATCTGCAAAAATATATTTCAATAATCAAAGAACTGAATTTCACTGCACTAAAACAATATTATTTATCTATTTCTATCCTGAAGTATTTTAAAGGTTTCTAAATAGAATCAACGGTGAATCCTGAAAAATTAATTTAAAAAATTGTATCGTCGAACTGCCAGCGAAATCACGGAATATAGCGAAGGCGTGCGAATGCGCGTATAGGGTAGGCCCAGCGTTAATTAGCCGGCAGCAATAATAAAGCCAGTCGGGGAGCACCGTCTTCCCCCGGCACGAGGGGGGGGGGGGGGCAAGAGGGCGGCCGGTTAGGGTAACTCTACCCGCGCGCGGCGTGTTTATTTTGCCGATGAGAAGCCGCCGTCCCGCGTAAAACGAGAACGATATTTACGACAGGGGCAGCGGGGCTCTCCGCGGCCGCCGAAAACCAGCTTTATGATCAAGCGGCGCGCGACCGGAAGGAAAGACCGCCCCCGCAATGGGAAACGGGAGATGCGTATCCAGTTCTGGTAATTTGCGTGCGGCCAGTAATTTCGTTCTTGCGCCGACTGCCGATGCCTGTTGCTTTGTCGCCCGGCAAAGGGACTCTCGAGGACCCGCGGCCAAGAACCGATCGACCGAAATAACAACCTCGATCGGGATTCGCGGGTAGCCTTTTCATCCTCCCCCCTCTCTCTCTCTCTCTTTCTATCTCTATCTATCTATCTATCTCTTTCTATCTCTATCTATCTGTCTATCTCTCTGTCTATCTATCTACCTATCTCTCTGTCTATTGATCTATCTCTCTCACTCGCTCGCTTTCTCGTTCTCGCGTCATCTTGGTACCGCGGCCAATCGAAGCGATGTGGAGCAAAGCCGCGTCTAAACTTTGTGACTGGGTTATTCCGGTCGTGCGAGAGAACTCGACGGGAATCGATAATTCCCTGGTGTCCGACGGGCGAATAGTTTCGATAATTGTGTGCCACTTACGACGGTGGCCATTGGAAACTGCGCCGCGATTCGAGAGATATCGGGCTTTTTGGCGTCGATAACGCTCGAATCCTCAACTTCGTGCTATTATCCGCGTCTTCTCGATTGTCTGCTGGAAACAAGAGCTGCCGCAGACTCTCGTAAACATTCGTATCAAGAATGCGATTAACCGGTTTCGTTGAGATTTTAAGCAGAGGTTCGCCGCCAGAAAATTTCGGAACGGTCTCGCGTTACAAACAGTTCCATTGAGGAATGGAATTCGATCGCGGAATTATGAAATTCCCTTCGAAATGGACAAAAGTTCCCGAACTAAGTGGCGCATGTTTGATCTAAATCGGATCATTCTAACTTTGTTAATTTCATCGATGAAGTAAAGAGAAAAAAGGCTCTGAACTATTTACTTCGCGTAATTAATACGCGGAGCGCACACGCGAGACGTCTTCGCACGGAGACGAACGCAAAGAGAAGAAAGAAACGCCTCGTCCACAAACCGAAGACAATCGCTCGCCTCGATTTTATCTAAAGCCACGCATCGCAACGTTACGGGGCCCAACATATTCAGGCCCCATTTCCAACAGGTTTCCTCCGCAGTTTCAGCACTGAACTTCGAACCCGCCGGCCAATTATTAATAAATTCAGCGCGTCGGTCACTCGAGCCGGTCGTCCGCTAACGAATGTTGCGAGTCAACCGGCCGGCCCCCGGTAAACAGAATTTCGAAAGAATCGTCGGGCGAAATTGTTGGGACGGTAACGAGCCCCGATATTTGGGCATTCGCCAATTTGATGGGACGGAAAAGGAAAAAAAAAGAGAGTCCGGGCGTTCCTTGTGGCGCTGTAAAAACCGGGCATAGTAGTCGCCTCGAAAAATTCGTAATTGCAGCTCGCAAAAACGAGATTGAGGTCGGACAGTGTCGAGAAGAGAGAGAGAGAGAGAGAGAGAGAGAGAGAGAGAGAAGGAGAGAAAGAGTGAGAGAAAGAGAGAGAGAGAGAAGGAGAGAAAGAGTGAGAGAAAGAGAGAAAGAGTGAGAGGAAGACAGAAAGAGAGAGAGAGAGAGAGAGAGAGAGACAAAGATAGAGATGAAGGGGGGCGAAAGGACAGTTTAGCCTCGAACTCGGGCGTCCAGTTAAACTCCACTTTCGAATCCCAATTTCTTCGTCAAATTCGGTCGGCCAGGAACCGCCCGTGGCCGGTGAGAGCGGCGCGGCTATTACACGGTCCACGGGCGTGAATTCGTTACCGGCTTCTAGTACCTGGAACGAAGTCTCGACCGTGGTTCTGTCGTCGGTTCTTTTATTAAGATTAAAAAGCGACGGCGGCGACGGCGTCGGCGGCGTAATTACTTGGCGCTGGCTAGATGACTCGAGAGACTGATTGGCGAGGAGAGCATCGCCGGGGCGAAAGAGAGAGAAAAAGGAAGATAGTTAGAGAGGGGGGGGGGTCGGACGGAGGAAGAGAGCGAAAGAGAGGAGAGGGTGCGGAAGGCGTCGATATCCGGGCGGCATCAATAAGGGCGGGCGAAACAAAATAGAAAAGTGAAAACAAGCGTGCCACCCGATACACCGGGTTTCTCATTATTTTAAGTGACTCCGGGGGCCGGCGACGAGAGGCAGCGGCGGCGGCGAGGGGGTCCGGGGGCTTGAGGGACAGAGGGCGGCGTGTATATGCGCGCCATATATCACCACTTGCCACTCAGCCGACCGGTATCGTATAATCGAGTTGTCAGGCAAACTACCCCTTACGGAGAATGGGTCCGCTATCGTTGTCGCCGCCGCAGACGCCCGCCGCCCGACGCCATAGTAGTCGCCTAATGCACGCGTTATTACGTTACACGCATTTAAAACTTGCCTCCTATTAACAGTTTGCCATCATCTGCGGCCGCCGACGGGTACCACCGGATCGAATTCAAGGCGGGCGCGCCGTGCTCGCGTCGACCGAGACGGGACACGACGCACCGCCGCGACGCTAACTTTGTTCCGCCGTCGAACCGGATTTAATACCGTGCAACCCATTACCGCGACGATCTAATGGATCACCGGGTAGAAGTGTTCCCATGGCGGTGTCTGCCGGCTCCTTTGAGCAGACGAACTCGTTTCGGCAGCTTTTCGGACGCTGGACGAGACGACGGCGATCTTTATAGGGTTTTTAAGCATGGAACGATGCCACGGGGTTGTCGGTTACCTCGCGACATTTTTTAAGCCTTTGCACTCCAAGTCATTTTAACACATTCCATGGGTACCATTGGTGGTACACGCATAAATAGCTAGTCAATGCGTTAAATAAATATTTTACGACAAGTTAGAATCTGAGAAATAATTTTCACCAAAAGAATAGATCCATAATAAGTCTGCATCATAGTTACATTGACAATAATTGATAAATAAATGTAATATATTGATTTTTAAAGCTTCAATTAACCAGAATATAGAGTCGACGAAATAAAGCTGAAATAATATTTTTGTCTCGTAGTATTTTAGAAAAATAGTGATTATTAATTGTCTGATGTGTCTGACCCATTGCGCGCTTATACTACTTGGAGCACACATATCTATCTCTTTCAACAATTTTAGTTTCTCTTTCCAATCTCTAAAACAATTCGTTGAATAATATACGTTAGTCTATTATTCTATTTGTCGATCTAAGTAAAAAACCAATTTACAGACTAATAAAATAATAAAATATTAAAATTGAATTTTAAATCAGCCGCAATCCCACTTACACTGAAACCTAAAAGGCGACCGTCCACGGTTAAACCTCCTCCACTCCGACGTCGACTTTCAAGTTCCCCGGAGGCACCTCAATATTTCGGATTCCCCGTAAAACAATCTACACAGCCTGCGCCTAGGATGGTCCGCGAATTTAGGGTGGCAAGCTGATATACAATATAATTAGCGTACGATCTCGGGCGTCGTACATAATGCCCGGTACACCTTCCTAATCTACTCCCGGGAGCATAATCGACGAGCGACGGAATGGTCGGGCGTAGATTGTCCGGTGACCCAGTATCCGGCGTCCGAGAGAGGGAAGGGAGGGGGTTAAATGACGAACGGGTATCGTTCGATCGCAGGCAGCGTGTAAGGAACCGCGGCAAGGATTTGCAGGAAAATTTATTGGCGAGGTGTACACCCGGCTGTACATATGTACTGGCACAATGTGCCGGACCGTGTTGCGGTAGCGCCTGCTGCGCGATGTAGAGCGTGCGCGCGCGTGCTACCTCGTGTTCCCCAGCCGCTTATGGTTATGTAGGCCTAACCCTGTGTGTGCGCGCGCGGCTCCGTTCATCCGCTATCTACGTCATGCGAATATTACCGAGCCGGCCCCCTTTGAGCCGGTCCCGCATACCGCCAACTATTTGCAACGTTACATCGCAAATTGGTGTCGAGCACAGCCTCGGCGCCAGTCTTTGTTGCCCGGATTCCTTGAAAATCTCCGGGAGACCCGTCCGGATCTCCCTTTCGCGGGACAACTTGCCGGATACTGCGTCCTGGCTCCCGTCAAATTCTACGTTAACCCTTTGCGCAACGAATTATTTTTCAATTTTTTACGCTCTTTTAGGGTTCTATTTTATTTGAACCTTTCGACCGCTAAAATTATTCTATTATGTGCCAAAATAATTTTCATAATAATAAAGTTTAAATTTTTAAAATTGTTGAGTAGGGAAGTTGTTGTTGTGAGTCGCAATAATTAATTTCGTACGCGTGAAAGTTACATACATTCTGTTACATAGAATAGAAATATTACGAGCCAGGAAAATGATCTTATATTTAAAGTTAAAATGGCTTCGAGAGCAAAGGGTTAAGGGACAGTCGTTTGACTGTTACTTCTTTTAACATTTATTAAAGTTGACTAATTACTTAGGTGTATTTGCCAGGCTCTGCTTCGATTTATATTTCCTTCAATTCAAAATAGAGTAATTTAAATAAGTAAAGGAAGAATTAGATACGATTAAATATAATTAATTATGATTAAATACTATTAAATACAATTAAATACAATTAAATAGCTATTAGATTCTTTAAATTCAAAATAGAGCAATTTAAATAAAGGAAGCAAGAATTAAATACGATTAAATATGATTAAATACGATTAATTACGATTAAATACGCTTAAATACGATTAAATACTATTAAATACAATTAAATACAATTAAATAGCTATTATACTCCCACATAGCAAACGCGATGATTCTATTATCTTCACGCCCATGTTTCGATCGTCTAATTTAATTCCATCGTCTCGGCACGACGCTGCATCGTCCGTACTCTATCATACATGTATACACACCTTATAGCGTACCCCTTCTGCCTTCGCAGACGTCGAATTTATAACACGGAAGGACATTGAGATTCAGCATTCCCCGCGGACATCGTTACGGGGCGGTTTCCGGCGGAAAAGACGAGGAAACGAACTGGCCGTGAGATTTCATGCGATCGCGCGACGGAGAACGGAGCCGATTGTTATTGCCCGAAACAACGGCCGCGCGGGGGGGGGGGGGGCGTGGGGGCGCTTACGAAGCGCTGGCAGTTGCAGGCAGTTTCCGCAGGATATATCGGTGGTCAAGTGGAAATAAAACGTCTGTGTCGCTGGATAATGTCCGCCGTTAATATCGGAGCTACGACGCGGCCGTCTCTGCGAGAGCGCGGCTACCAGGATTTAGCTATGCGACTTATGAAAAGCCGGGCCGTGCCGCGATAACGCTGCGGACGGACCGTCAGATAGACGAATTTCAAACCGACGCGCTGCTCGTTTGCGAATCTATCGGGGAAAAAGAAGAAACGGGGGAGATCGCGTTTGTTATCTGTTTTCTACGTGGTTTGGCCTCGTCGGTGATCTCTTGTCGTGGAAATGTAAAAAATTAATTTAGAAATATATATAGGGATTTAATATTGGAATTTGATTTTAGAGATTTAGAGTTCAGAGAATATAGTAAAAAGTATTATTCACCTGTGGGTTCTATTTTTAATTTTAAAGCATGGAAAAATTGTTGAGGAAAAACCTCTTTTGGTTTTCGAAGTTGTGTTTCATGGTGTTGAGAAAAGTTTTTGCTGCATTGTAATATAATTATTTCTGTTAATCAATTATTTCTTGTAATAATAGCTATCTTTGCGATTAAGCAATTTTTTATAATTTTCCAGTTGCGTGATTTATCAATTTAAAAATCTATTAACCTGTTCCACGCCAGTTGCATCCAGCAAATACGCGTTTATTTAACGCACTGAAAAGATATCCATATGACATAATAAATAATAATTTAATAATACGATATGATAGCATAATAAGACAGTAATATAACAGTATAATAATAATGTAATTAATTTTTTCCTTTCATTCTCATATCTCATATCTATAAAAATTAATAAACACCTACAATATATCAGTTTCACATTTAATAAATATAATTAACATTTACTATATACAAATACGAATAATTGGTACACATAATTTCACAATCTAACACATAACGTATCAATCGACCAAACCGAAGAATCGCGTGAAAACAGAGCTCGTCGCGCGCCGCGTTAACGATAGAGCCGATCGAAGCCGGCAATTTATTCGCCGTCCGACTTATTAAAATACTTCGGGGCGGAAAGTTTCCCCTTATAAAATCGCCGCGGATTTGTTCACCTTTGAGAAGTGTTCGCAAAGTGTTCGCGAACGTAGTTTATCGAGTCGACTTCGCGGCAAGTTTCGATCCTATCAGCCGGATCCCACGCGTCTCTGTCTATCTGTGTGTCTGTGTTTGTGTGTGTGTGTGTGTGTCTGGCAATCGATTGAGTAATTCCTCTGTTCGTTTGAATCGCTCCGAAGCGCGCATTCTTCCCCGACTTCCGAACGAAAGAGATTGCTTGTACTTCATGTACTATATATATATTGTTCGAGGGCAGCCGGGTTTCGATTTCAACCCGAGACTTTCTGTGATAGCCGATGCTTCTCCGATGTTACGCCTGGATTCGTTAAGGGGTTGGACTACTGTTACCAGTACGGAGGAGAGGAGGGAAGTAGGAGGGAGGAGAGGGCAATCTGCACGGTAAAAGTCTCGAATAACTCATTCGTCAGAATTTCGTATTGAATGTCTGTGGAAATTAATTCTTCGATTGTCTGCCGATTCCTTTCTCGAGAGGTTCTCCCGGGTTCCGTTGCTGTCGGCGGGACGTCGAAAGGGTGGCTCGCTCCCGGCGTTCACGGTGCTCGCTACGAAGTTTTTTATTCCGTAGCGTCGCGTTGCACGGATGCGGACGCTTCTGTCTTTGGTCGATGCACCCATTGCGCTTTATTTCTTTCGAAATTAAGCGATTAAACGATTCTAAACGACTCAGAGATTATTATTTAGTATATTTATAGATACTAGTATTCAAATATTAATACATAAATTCGAGATTTATACAAATCTTGACGAGTACTGCAAGTTTCAAAAGAACAGGACCTTTGATCCACAATAAGTTGGATTATTAAAATTAATAAGGGAAATAAATATTATTGCTCATTATATTTATTAGTCACATCGTGCAGAGTTTTATATAGAAAATGTAGATCCACATTACCCCTTTCGGTCTCAAAAGAGCGCGTCATATACTCTCTTAAAAATTTATAAAAATCGTCTGCCGATTACAGAGCCGTAAAAAATTCCAATTACAAATTGCAATATTCTCCGAAAATTCGCAACGCGTTGGTCGCGACTCCCCGATTCTCAATACGAGAAATAATTTCACGGCCCGCCGCGGTTCCGAGCGATCATCCGCGCGTATCGCCGGTCGCGATCACCGCAATCCAGAATATCCGAGAAAGATCGTCCGAGGGGGAAGATAAAAGAGGGTCCGGCCCTGCGAAAGATCGCGGGAAATTTACCGGCCACGCCTTGTCATTGCGCTGGGAAAGACAGGACACGGGGGCCGATAAGATTTATCCGAGTTTTCTTGCTCGAAGATGGCCGGCACGGGAAAGCGCGCGCGCGATCCAGCGGCGTGGCAGCGTCTGTCCGGGCAACGGTTCGACAGAAATTCGATCCCGGCGCAATTTTAATGAACCGTTCGCCCGCCGCGCCGATAGAATGATTTAAACGGATCGACCGTCTGTAACACAATTATTCAAGAGATCGGCCGCGGAGAGGCTACCTGTAATTTGACGTTCAAAGCGATTCCCAGACACGTGGATTTCGATCGGCCGATCAGACGTGCTTAAATTATTCAGGCCTCCTCGGAGCGCCGGAGTCGGGAGGGGGAGAGAGGTGGACTTTAAAGTGACTTGAGAGAGAGAGAGAAGCTTGAGAAAAAGAGATTTTAGCAAAAATTGAGAGAGGGAGAGAGAGAAGCTTGAGGAAAAAATATTTTGGGTAGGCTTGAGAGAGGGAGAGTGGTGGAAGGAGACTTGGGAGCGATTTAAGAGCGTCTTCAGAGAGAAATAGAGACTTGAAAGCGACTTGAGAGAAAGATAGAGACTTTAGAGCGACTTCAGAGAGATATAGGGACTTGAGAGCGTCTTGGGAGGGAGATAGAGACTTGAGAGTGGTTTAAGAGAGAATTAGAGACTTCAGAGCGACTGTAGAGCAACTTGAGAAAGAGATAGAGACTTTAGAGCGACTAGAGAGGAAGATAGAGATTTCAGAGCGACTTGAGCGAGAAATAGAGACGTTAGAGCAATTTTAAAGAGAGATAGAGACTTGAGAGCGACTTTGGAGCATCTTGAGAGGGAGACAGAGACTCGAGAGCGACTTGAGAGTAAGATAGAGCCTTGAGAGCGTTTTGAGAGAAAGATAGAGGTTTGAGATCCTCTTTTGAGTGAGATAGAAACTTGAGAGAGAATTGAAAAAGAGTGAGTCAGTGAATGAGAGTGATAAAGAGTCGAAGCTTGAAAAGTAATTGGGAGAGAGTAGGAGAGAAATAGCAACCTGGGAGAGTTGGAGAGAGATTGAAAGACTTGAAAATAGAGTCCTTGGAGAGAAAGGAGGAGGGAGAGAGAAAGAGAGAGAGAGAGAAGGTAGGAAAGAAAAACACTTGACTGTGGCTCAAGAAACACTGCAACGCAGAGAAAAAGAATTTCAAGAGAGCCTTAAAAAAGACAAAGAGAGAAACAGAGAGCAGGATAGGCCCGCGCCATCCCCGCCGCAAGAATAAAAGCGCCGCAGCCGCGCGTTTCTTTTTCCGGCAGCGCGGGACGAAACTTTCGTATTACCTTCTAATGACTGCCGGTTTTCCCCAGACGTCCCTCCGCGCACGAACTTTAGTCACCTAATCCCGTACGTTACCGTCCGCCGGCTCCCACATACGTCGTTTACTTTAATCTTGAGTTAGGACTCCATTAAGTATCTCCTGCGAGCTACGGAAACTGCAACGGCTCCCCCGGAACTTCCGCATTCGGTGCGTTACACAATTATCCCGGTTAGGCGGCCGGCGATGCTGAATTATTTCAGGAATGTTTTATTCTATTACATCCTCGGATTACGCTGTCCACGGGACGGAGGAATCGCTTTTCATCGGCGGACCTTCCTTCCGCATTTATGGCTTCTTACAATTTTTAGGAGACAGAGACGTAGGCCCCCGCAAGGGCTTCCGCCGCGTTTTCGACGATTCTCCGAAACTGCAGATTCGACGCTGGGAATCTCGTGTTTTAATTAGGCTAATTTAGACGCGAATAGTTGAACGAAGATTGTAGGGTTATATTTCATTCGTTTTTGTAGAATAGAAAAATTGTAGCGCATTTTTAATCGGACATAAAACACCGCTTACATTTTCCAACCCTCCCATAAGCATGTATCGTTAATCTTTCTCACCCTAATCGCATCCGGATATTCCAACTTTTTTCCAAACTCCGCGACCGCGTAAAAATCCTCGGCCTATTCCACGAGGTACAGTAAATCAGTGGCGATGAAATTCGAAGAATCCCGAGATACATCGTATCCGCGGAATGTTGAACATTTTTCTGAGCACTCGGGATCTCCTCGGATCTCCTCGGATCGATATGGTCGACGGGAGCAGTTTCGTTATCGCCAGGTTACGAAAAAAATGCCGGCCAACGGAGGGGCGGGTTTAATTTCTTCGTCTCGATCATTCGCATGTATCGCGGCAGTATTTCATAAAGCCGGAAGCTCCGACGGCCCATTAAAAATTTATTCTCGGCTTAACATCGGCTTTTTCCCTCCCGACAACGCGTCCGGAAAGGAACGCGCGCCGGCACCGTGGGCGCGTCGCAAGTCGAAAATACTCCCGTCGGCCGACGTCTGGATGGAAATCTCGAGTTCGACGACGACGACGACTGTCTTGGTTCGCGGCCGCTCGAGTATTTCTGCCTCTCGAAAATGGAGAAGAGAGAATCGGAGAGGTGGAAGGTCGTCCTTCATTATTTCGCGAAATCTTCTGAATTCTATTCTTTTTGTCGCCAGATTCGAAAAATTTCCGAGAGAAATTATAATATTTCTGGAATTTCTACTTCGATGCAACGGCATTAAAATTACTGTTATAATTGTAGACGTTTAAACGATATCTTATGGACGTTTTTAAGACAATTATTGGGTCGTTTTAATTCCTAAAAAGATCCTAAGACTCCTTAAATAGAATGTTTTTGAGACGTCCAGTGCTTATTGGAACAGGTCTTAAAAAATGAAAAATACCCGATATTAATGATATTAATTTCAGAAAACAAGGGTTGCTTCAAATATATTTCATCCCTTAATAATCTCAATATATCAACAGCAAAAAATATTTTTACTATCTACCTCTGTCATAAACGCATAAAACCCTTACCCTAATCATGAAAAACCGCTCTCCACACACCAAAAAAATTTACAATAATTGCAACAACTACAATTTAATAGTACTGCAAGTTTCGCAAGTGTTTCGCGTACAGGTCTGTCAAAAACCAGTTCGTGAAGGGTCGCGTGAAATTCGGCAGCGTTAGAACGATGTGTGCGTGGAGGCAGGGTAATTAACGCGCGAAGTTGGACGCGCGCGACCGGCTATTGTAGCGCTATCTGGCCGCGCGAAATTAATAGTCGGCGCGGGTGCCTACGCGGTGCGGCGGCGGCGGCGGCGGCGGCGCGCGCGGAAAATCAACACTTACAATGCCGCGGGAAGCTATAGATTATCGGGTCGCGTTATCGGCGCGCCGCGCGGGGGTCAATATTTTCCATACGGAGAGGCAGCCGGTGCGTGACGCGGCAAACCGTTCCCGGCGTAATGAGCTGACATTGTAATGTCCGAGGTGAACGACGGTCCTGGAGACAGGATACCGCAGGACCGCCACCCCTCTCCACACCCTCGCCCCCCTTCCTCGGGCTGGACGTCAATATATTGATGACTGTGCGGACGGAGATTAAGAGACGCCATCTACATCCAGGCGCGAACGATCCGCCCCGAGCCTCCGCGACCCTGACAACGTGTCATTAACCCTCCGCCCGAACCAAACACGGCTCATTTTAACGCAGTGCTCGGGATTAATCCTTTCGCTACGAACGACGGATATATCCGTTATCCGCGTGGAAACTCGCGGAGCCGAACGAAGGATTTTTCCGTCATCCATATAAAAATTCGCGGAGCCGAACGACGGATTTTTCCGTCAAAAAAAAACTGTGCATTAAGGGGTCAATGAAGAGACATGTTACTGAAAAACGAAACAACACTTCGATGGCCCCAATAGCTGTACAAAACTTGTCCCCACGATGCAGATTCCCTCTACCTTCGCCCACCATACATCCACAGTCTAAAACCGGCGCTACAAGACCCACTGCTCCCTATCCAGGTGACCGAAGCACCTCCGTCCAGTGAATGAGCATCGTAAAAGGTATTCGTACGGTTGACGGCTGAACCGCGTAGCAGCGCGTTTGACGCTGCAGATCTCGGGCTTCCCCGGTAACAGGTCCGCCAATCGAAGGTAACGGGATCCGGCACTCGCAAGAGCCCGCTAAGAACGGTAACGGCGATACCACCTAATAACACGTAGGAAGGAGAGGCAGCCGGATTATTTTTCAGCCGGGTGTAGCCGGAGCTCGGTCGGTCGTGGAGAGCCTCTGAATCGACGTCGCCATTAACGCAACATAATCCGCGGCGGCGGGGGCGGAGGAGAGCTGGACACCGTGTGCGAGCCGACCGTGAAAGAGCCAACAGAAAGGAGCCGTGTGCTGAATGGAACCGGCTCTTATCGAGCGGATTCTACGGCGCTTCGTTACGCTCGCGAATCGATCGCTGGCGCGGGCCCCGATCCATCCGCGCCGCTCTCTCATCAATTATCGCCGGCACCCGCGCCGCCAGACACGCCGCCACTGCGAAGAGCGAGAGGGAAGGGGGGGTGGCTGAGAGGGGGTTAATTAACCGCGCGATTTTAAGGCGGCCCGGACGAGTCTGCTGACTGGTAATTGTGCAACACAACACCCGTACAACCTAGGCTAGAAACGTTCCGTGCGAGACGTATCGATTGGCGATGCGTTGCCGGCCTGGTGCTGGGCTACGGTGCCGGTGCCGGGGGGAGGGACACCCGATGCACCGTCGAGCGAATCGGAAAATTGGCTGGCTGCACGAGGATGCGTGCCACCACCTTTTTTCCTGCGAAAACCGACCGCGGTCGTTTCGATCCTGTAATCGGCTCCCGGTTATTTGTTTATTTATTTGCGCGACCTCTAGTAGGACAGATGCTTGTTACCATGCCTTCGCTATTGTTTCGCGCGGCTGCTTGTTCTTCCGCCTCTCCCAGTTTTCATATTCCCTTCGACTCCTTAGTACGCCCATTTTATATTATAAAGCGCATTTGATGCATACATAATTGATTCTTGCGATTCATACTAACAACTCCATTCATAACAATTTTTTAAGTCCAAACTTTATTGGTACAAATATTATTTTAGATCGAGATACAAAAATTTGAGCGGTGCCTCAGAGTCCACTACTCGAGGGCAAAGGGTTAATAGCAGATGGTCAGAATTTAATTTCTGATCCTAAGTTAAGTTAAAGTGTTAACAGATGTATCAGCTACCACAAAGGATCGTCGAACAACAGTAACTCTTAACCGATAAACTATTTACCTGAAATTATTGTCTAACGCAACAGGTGAAAGGATCGTTAGAAAATATACACGCGAATGTATCGGAACTATAACCAACCGGAGCGAGAAAGAAAGAGAAACGGAGCGATAAAGAGAAAGTGAGAGAGAGAGAGAGAGAGAGAGAATGGCATCGTTCGAGGAATTAAAGGATTCCGTGCCGAGAAAAGTTCTTTCACGGCGCATGAAACAATACCGGATGAATGGTGTTTCCCGGCGAAGCACTTCGCTGGTTAAAAGCAAGAGGCACTACACAGCTTCTTACACCTGTCCGTGAAACGTCGTTTCGCGGCCCCCACGGTTTCACGACGGCTTCTCCCGCTGCCGTGGAACTTTTCATCGATACGTCTCGAAGCCGGACAAAATCGACGAGAGGAAAATGACGGGCGCCAGGGAAGAGGGGGGGGGGGGGGGGGCGGTGGCGGAGGAGGAAGGGAAGCGGGGTCGAACTCAATTAATACCGGTGCTCTCGGTTTATACTATATTTCTTGGTTGCGGTATCAAGCGAGCCAGCACAGAGCCCACCTCACGTCTGTCTGCATTTGTTCCAATTCACTTGCTGCCGATTACCGCTCCCTCCAGGCCTGGATCCGCCCCGGCTCACCCTCGACCCCACATCGCCGTTCCCCATTTTCATCCCTATTCTCCCATTTCCTCCGACGTCCCATCCTTTTCCCCCATCTCCCTCTATTTCTGTCTCTCTAGCGCTATCTATCGCTCTTTCCCTCTTTCTGCCTCTCTCTCTCTCTCTCTCTCTCTCTCTCTCTCTCTCGCTAGCTATCGTTCTCTCTCTCTTTCGCTAGCTATCGTTCTCTCTATCTCTTTCTTTCTCTCTCTCTATTGCTACCTCTCTCTCTCTATTGCTACCTCTCTCTCTCTCTTTCTCACTCCATCGCTACCTTTCTCTCTCTATCCCTTTCTCTCTCTCTCCACTCGGCTCGGCTCAACTCGATTCGACCAGAGTCGATTCGCTGCGGCACAGTGTCACGTAACCGCACTTCGAGTGTATCGAAAGAGACGATGCACCGGGTTAAGGTCCAGAGACTCTCGCCGATGGCCGTCTGGAGGCTCCTCTTCCTTCCAGCAGGAAGCCTCCGCCGGGCATTGATCGATTATCGTTGCGTCCCGGACTCCTACGCGGCACATTTATTAGGACCAGCCTGGTATCCTCGATGTCCGATGCTCGACGATTCTCTTTTTGATTTCCCTTGTCTGCCAACTGTCGTACTGACTGGCGAAAGGCGATTGCTCGAATGATTCCAGCATTTGTGTCCAGATATCACGAGGATATTTTTTAGACGTCTGGTAGGGGATGATTTAGGGGATGTTTTTAAGATGTTTGGTGAACCACATAGGGGATGTATTTAAGATGTCTGGTGGAGGATATAGGTGATGTTTTTGAGACGTCTGGTGAAGGACATAGAGGATGATTTTAAGACGTTTGTTGGACGACATAAGGGATGTTTTTGAGACGTTTGGTAGACAGTATGGGGGATGTCTTCAAGACGTCTGGTGGAGGACATAGGGCACGTTTTTAAGACGTCTGATGAACGACATAGAGGACGTCTTTAAGAAGTGTCGATGGTCCTACGGATGTGCTAGAAACGTTCTAAAAACATTCTATAAACATCCCAGAAGCATTCTAAAAACGTTCTAAAAACGTCCTAGAAACAGCCTGGGAACGTCCCTTGTTACAAATCCAGATGTCTTTCAGTCAGTTTAATTTATTTTAATTTAAATTTAGTTATTTCTTATAAGAGTCTATTTCTTAAAATACGCTCTTATATGAAATCTCTATTTCTACATTCTCTATCAGCGGCTTAAATACGTCCATAAAACGTCCATAAGATGTCTTTTAGACGCTAAAAGTCGCCTTGATTGGTAACATAAGGATACAGAAGGATTCGAGGATCTTTCTGTCATTATAGGTACACTTTTACCTAAATTATTTATCATAAATTATTGCTGATCGTAACTACCGATTCACAGACCACCGGTTAGTAAAGACGTCTCAAAGACATCTCAAAAACGTCTCAAAGGCGTCGTCGCACTATCTGCGACCGAACCGCGCCGAGAGGATCCCGGAACGACACTAGGCGGCCGATTATTCGCAAACACGGTTGCGCGCCCGCGGAAATGTTATTTTTAAGGCTTTGTTTACCGCGCGAGGCCTCCCGCAATCATTTTACCGTGGCGCGGCTTAATATCCGGCCGCCTAGGCGACGCCGTCGTCCTCGTCGAACGAAGACGCGAGGAGGTAAAACTAATTTCGTAAATCCTTTAATCTACGCGTTTGCCGAGGGAAGTCGAAGGAAGATTAAGGGAAGCGAGACTGAATGGGCGCGGAGATCGCTGGGACCTATTGATGGAATATGATGAACGAGCCACCCCGAACTTTATTATTGGCGCCGCGGAGCGAGAGATCCGCTCGAAACAAGAAAAAAAGCTCGCGGGCGGAACTGGGCGAGCGCGGCGTCCTCTCTCCCTCTCTCTTTCTCTCTCTCTCTCTCTCTCTGTGTGTATCGTTATCCGGAAAGCTTTGCAAGCTCGACGGATCCCGAAACTCGGTTCGCCAGTGTGTTCCCTCGTTTGTCTCGCGGCGCAGCTGCGAGAACTTGTTGTAATTCGGAGCTTTTGGTTCTCCTCCCCTCCCCCCCCTCCCCCCCTCTCGCCAACGGGTTCCTCGTTAGCTCGCTCGTTAAACGGTGTTTTCGGCGGGGTTTAAGAATGGCGCGGGCCAAGGACCATCCAATCAGGGCTTAGGAATCGAATCGTTAAATTAATTACTGTCGCGGGAGGGCGGCTCTCGTTCGGGTTCTTCATCGACTGGGTTAATGAAGTCAATGGACGATCTACTTCGACTTCGACGGCTCGAATCGACGCCGTTTAAGCCGTTGTAATTCCGTCGATAAGAACGCCGCGAGGATCGACCGTGGCGCGTTTTGAAGCTTCGAGTTTCTGCTGTCGCTATGTCGTATCTGCTCGAGTGTCTGCCTTCATTTTTCTTTGAGATGATTAGCTACGTTGCTGTATAGTAATAAAGTATGATAAATAATACAGTGAGTATTAAGATTCAATTTTGAGCAGCTCGCAATTCGACATTATTTATGCTGAAAAATGGAAGGAAGTCTTTTTGAGTAAAAATTTGGTTCGAGGAGAGTTAATTCCTTAGCTAGGAAAGGCGCCACATGTACAATATATGCTGTCACAAGTTCGTAAATACATATATACGAAAGGCATAAAGCTCCACCGTACTTATTAATGCTTCACATTAAATTACCAATTATTATTGAAAGTATATGCAATTTAAAGCAATTAAAAATAGTTAGCAGACGTCTTAAGATAGACTAAAGACTGTATATTTATTCGCTGGATCTCTCCTAGAGTGCGCAAGTGGTCAAAGGGTCAAGAGACACACCAACCACCTAGGATACCACATAAAACCCATCATAATTAACCGTGGAAAACATCGCCGCGCAAATCGCGATTTTCGCTCCCGTTGATCTTGACTTTCGGCCAGCATATATCCTCTATTTTTCGACAGACCGATTATCATCCATCCCCGGCGGCGTTGTGTATCGATCACGCGAACTCGTTCGCGGCTCGCCGTATAAATATCGCGGGGCCGCATAACTGCATCACCGGTGGCCCGGGTTATTTGGACAGCCACTTACGCAAATAATAGTTTAATATCGCTTGTCCCGCGGTCCCGCGACCATTATTTGACCTCGGATGCAGCCCGGTGATCCTGATTAAATCTACAATTTCCTGTCTTTCGCCCGGCGAAATTGCCGTGTTTCCGGGCGCGCGCGCGCCGGCGGATTAGCGCGGAAATCGGGGGGCTACGAAACCGGGCGCGCCCCGCGCGTCGCGGGAAAGAGTCACGTAGCTCCGACGCGCGCGCGTCACGCACATATTAAAAGCCTACGAAATATGCGGCCGCGTGGGAAGAAAGTTTAATTCGAGCATCGCCGATGCCCCATTGATCGCCGGAGCCCACGCGAGAACCGTGTACGGTTTTGTTGGCACGCGAGAAGAATAAATACGGTGGACCCGTGCTTACCGATCGATTCGGCCCCCGTCAATGTTTTCATACATGATTGTCGGGGGAGCCTAGTGACGAGTGAATTATACGATAATTACACGCGTATCGCGCCGCGTCCTACGGCACGTACGGTTATGCGATAGAAAAGCGGATCCCGCGAAAGTTGATCGCTCGGAGACCACGTGCGACAATTGAATTCCAAAATATTTAGGAATTATGAATGAATTTCCATTATAAGGATATACCGTGACTGGTCGATAATATATCAAGTTTTAATAAAATATGAAATGGTTAGTGTGAAGGATCTTCAACGATGTCGATAAAAGGAAATCAACGTCGCTTAGGTTAACCCCTTAACAGTCGACGACTTTTTCGACCAACTGCGATCTTCTCGGATGCGTCGACTGTCTTATACACAAATTAATTTAATTTGTAATAAATTATATTTGCATTATGTACAAATTATTTTAACCCTTTGCACTCGAAGTCATTTCAACTGTAAATGTGAAGCAATTTTCCTGGCCCATAGTATTTCTATTCTATGCAATAAAGTGTGTATTTTTATGCGTACGAAATTAATTCTTGCAACTCGATGCGACAGTCTCACTACTCGACAATTATTTAATTATTTATTTTAGATTTAGAAAATTATTTTCTAAATCTAAACTTTATTGTTATAAAAATGATTTTCGAACGTAATAGAATCATTTTAGTGGTGCCTCTGAGTCACCATTCGATTGCGAAGGGTTAATTTGTAATTGTCTTAACATAAACACCGACTGTCGCCTCCCACTCGTCCTGCCAAGCAAAACATCGTGGCCTCTCCTCCGCAAAGGGTTAAATTTAAAAAGATCATCTAAAACAGTTATTCTCAGCATTCCATAGACTCGGAATTAATAAATTCTGCAAGAATGAACGATCCGTGGCAGTTGCGAAGTTAGCAGCGAAGAGGAGGGTATTCAGGCCGGCCCAGATGCGGTTTAAGCAACATCTATCAAAGGCCGATTCGTTTCTCAAACATGATTGAACCTATCGCGAGTTTTGACGTGGCCGCATCGCGGGATCGACGCTGGCTCGGCGTCCGCGCGAACTTTTTCTGGGCCGTGCACACGTCTAGCGCAAGGCGGCAGGCTCTCGATCAAAGTATCAAACATCAATTATATCATCACTCACTTCCGTACTGCTGGGCGAAGAGAGAAGCGAAAACCTGTCCGGGACTGCGGGCGCCTCTGGCTGCGGACGAGGCGGCGGCGGCCGTAACGGTGTGAAGAGAGTTCTCCTCTTCGTCGCTGCTCGATTGGGCGCTGGGCCCGTAACCGCGCCTGTCTCGCCATTCCAGGGACCGTTGACGGCGCAGTCCACGGCCCCCGTTGCCGTGGCTGCGGCCTAGCGTGCCCTCGCCCTCCATCACTGAAGCATCTGCAATCAGAAATCGAATTTTATATCATTTTTAGTCAATTTTCTTCAGCCTATCGATAAATAGGAGGACGCTATATAACTCTATAGACTCTATATAAATCTATAAATTCTTGAAAATCGATAGAGTTTATCGATCAATTTTTACTATATTTTCTTCAGCCTATCGATAAATAGAACTCTATGAAACTCTATGAAACTCTATAAAACTCTATATAACTCTATAAATTCTATAAAATCGATGGAGTTTATCGATCAATTTTTACTATATTTTCTTCAGCCTATTGATACTTAGAAGGATTATATAAAATTCTATGAGCTCTATATAACTATATATAGCTCTATAAAACTCTATATAACTATAGAGTTATATAGTTATATATAACTATAGAGTTATATAATTATGTATAGTTATATAGTTATGTAGTTATATAGTTATATATATATAAACTCTATAAAATCTAACAATATTATATATTAAAAAATAATCGAAAAAAATGAAAACTTTTTTCTATTACTCTGCTAAGTCCCAAAGTTTGAATCCAAGAGAATGAGTTTCGGATACCGGAATCTAATCGTCCATACTTTCCAAAGGACCAGTGCAAACGTATTCGAAGCATCGTTTCACGGTTCTCCACACATTTCGGTGTCCACAATTATTTACAAATGAGATCTCGATTAAATGCTGTTCACGTTATATTTTCCGTTCGATATCAACGAGCGTTTCATTAACGGGGAGAGAGAGAGAGAGAGAGAGACTTAACACAGTGCGCCGCAGTTTCAGTGACGCGTAAAAACGAGTGACAGCATTTACGGCCGCCGTGCAATAATCGGAAAGGCGGTGAGAAAAAACCGGGGAAATTAAATTTCCACGTTATATTCCGCGTGTAACGCGACTGGCGGCCGGCGCTCATCTCGTACATGACTGACGTTTAAGTAAATAGAGAGGCCGGGGACGATTCTCCCTGTGTATTTCGATATTATAATTCATTTATTCCCACGGTGAAATTGTCAAGCTTGATCCGGGGGAGAAAAATAAATCGGAGCCGACGTCAGATTTTTGAAAATACGTGCAGGATATTCTCCGCCATAGTCCTTGGGTTTCTAAATGAAAATGGAGAATTTTGAAAGTGGAGATGCGATTTTAATACGTTTCTATAATTTTTGGAAATCGGTAACTATGATAACGAGCCACGAAGCTCGAGTAATCATATTTCTTCTTTGTTGAAGAAGTTTGAGAAGACAACACGTGAAATCTTGAGAGTTTTAACAAGACCACGCTATATATGTTCATAAATTGATACTAGCATTTATTTCAATAAATATTCCCCCGGGATTTTAACAAGTATAGAAAATATAAATTTGGCTAATACATAACAAATCAAATAAATGGTGTTTCCGCCCGGGAAAGACTATAATAATATAGACTACAATAATTTAAGCTAAAATACTATCAAATCTCTTGCGACATAATAAAGAATTATATAATAGTGTAAATTATATTAAACAGCCGATATATCGTACTCGATTCCACCGTTTCGTTTCGCAGCTCCAAACTGCCATAAGTGATCGCGCGGAGGCAGAATCGGCCGCACCGAAATCCTGTTTCCGCGTGAAAAACTGCATTGGTTGCGGTAGCGTGGGTCTATGGGACATCAAACATTATTAAAGCCGAAACGGATTTTTCTGTTGCGCGCGGTCGATTTATGGAAAAAGAGAGAGTGCAATTCGGCGCGGCCCCGGGCCGGTTGAAACCTGATATCACCTCGACATCAAACAACGCCGGCTCATTAAGTATTCACAGCCGGCGATGGGAGTCATTCGAGGTCGAATGAAATCGAATTGCCCGCGTGCGCGCGCGCGCGCGCGACACTCGCCGATATCGAATACCGATTATTCCCGTTTCGACGCCGGCAAACGTGTTTACGTTCGGACCGCAGGCCTCTGTTTTCCCTGTACCCAGGAATTTTGATCCGTCGCGCGAACGGATCCGCGGTTGCGCGTCGTTTCGGCTCGGCCGTCCTCGGATTTCTTATCTACGTAAGTATTCTGTGAGTTCGGTGGCTTTATAATATATTGAATAGAGAAAATCCAGAGAAAATTCTCAAATAAGCAATGAATTAATAAATTTTGTAAATAAAATTTCTTTTCCTTTCCTGCAGTCTATATTTTATACTATATCTTAATAAATATTGCAAATCGGTTGATTTATTCAGTTTCGAAAATAAATTTGGCTAAACTGTTTTTTAATTTCTTATCTATCTATAATTCATTGGTAATCTATCATTCTATGCCAAAGGGTTTAAATAGACAGATAAATAAATAAATTTTCATGGATTGATAATGATTAAGGCAGTTTTGAAATCGTAACATTCGGAGTAAAACTTCAAGAATATCGATCTGCGAGAGAGCGCCGTGTAGTCTCTGAAAACAATTTATATTTTATCTGAAAATGAAAAAGAATGTATTTCAAAGCGCGGCACTTTATTCCTACAATATGGAAAATTTAATCCTTGCACTCGAAACCATTTTAACTCTTAATCTAAAGTAGTTTTTCTGTTCCATCTACAGTCTTATGGCCCGTGCGACAGTTACGCTTTTAACAGTTTTTAAAATATAAACGAGTATGGCGATGTCAAAATTATTTTACATTTTACTATTTTATAAGTAAAGGAATATCAACAGAGGTGAGAATTTTTTTCATGTTAATTTTATGCCTGTATACTGGTAGAATTCTTTTGTTATATTATATATAATATATAATTTTATTATATTTACTACACTGTATTTTCCTTCTTTTCTTACCCTTTGCATTATATCAATATATTATTTTTTATTATATATAACAATAATAATAATAATAGTTCAAAATGATATACTGATATAATACAGAAAGCAGAAAAGAAAAGGTAAGATATAATATACTGTATATGAAAAATACATAGTATATACGATAAAATATAATTAATAAATCCTAGAAATTATTAAATTCAATGACAAGTCTGTTTTCATACTATGAAATATTTCAAAATAGTTACTGTACAAAAACTAAGAAGACTTAAGCTATAGTATAGTATATACAATAAATATACACGGAATAAAATTATATATCAAATATATATTAAATAAAATTATGCACCAAATATATACTAAATAAAATTATCTACCAAATATATACTAAATGAAACATAATTAATCACTCCTCGAGATTGGCAGATCCAATGACAGCCCCGAACATCTCGAAATATACACTAAAACCGGTCTTTCTATTTCTGTCGCAGAGCGTAGTTCGCGTCCGATGGAACATTTCGTGGCTCTCGATGAAAAGAAGCGCCGGGGTCCTGACCGATCGGTTCGATCGCTTCTGACTGGGATACGCCAGGTCCGGAGTATCCCCCGGATCAATAACATCTTGAGTGTGTACGGGATCAGATAATTGAGTGGCGGATACCTCTCGAAATTCCCATGGAGACGTCCTCGCGGTGAGTAGCTCTCCCTTGATTACGGAGACAGCTGATTGATGCTCGGGGCTACGATCCAAGCGGATCGGCAGTCTTAAGATCACTCGCTGTGCCGTGGACTATGAAATCTCTGCTCGAAATCGGCACCAACAGCGGCAGCGGAACTCTTCGAATATTAGGACACGCCTTGGCAACATCGAATCGAGGGGTGTTCACAACGTGGCGGAATTTTCTTCGTCGACGAGCTTTGCGTGGCAACGCGTCATAGAGATAGATAGATGATAGACGGATGGATATAGATGGGTAGATAGGTAGATAGGTATAAATAGATAGAGAGATAAATAGATAGATAAATAAAGAGATAAATAGGTAGGTAAATAGGAAGATAAATGAAGAGATAGATAGGTTGGTAGGTAGATGGATAAATAAAGAGATAGATAGAGAAATAGCTAGCTTGCTAGATAGGTAGATAAATAATTAGATAGCTAGCTAGATAGATAGATAGATAAATGAATGGATAGATGAATAGATAGATAGATAGATAAGTAGATTGATAGCTAGCTAGCTAGATACATAGATAAATAGAAAGCAAGAAAGAGAAAGAAAGAGAGTTTAGCAAAATAGCTACCATTCACATCTGCGAGATATTTTATGCAATTTGCCTTTCGTCTTCTATTCAAATAGGGTTTAACTTAAGCCCTCCTTGGACCCAGTCAACTCGCCGCGTAATTTTTGGTAAATTATTTTGTTTCCGTGAATGTTCAATGTCCCGAAGGACCATTGTCTATCGAGTGTCTCTGATGGTCGGTTGGAGAGCATCGGAAATCAGTTCACGAGATCAGAAACTCACTGTACCAATCAAGACACTCTAGTCAAGTCAGCCATTGAGTTCATAGCCCGGTACACAGTTCAAAGCCAGGAGACCGGGTTCTTGTTGCGAACTAGTTAATGATCGGCTACCTGGCGCGATTAGGCTTCCATTTGACCAATAATCGCGGACCCTAATATGCTTACTTGATACATATCAAAAAGAACTTGATGCGATAATTCTCAGTCATATTTCATCGAGCAACAATTATCGAAGCTGAGGAAACTGGTCATTTGACTGCGTTCAATTAATTATTTAAAAATTTTAACACATGATATGATATTTAGAGAATTTATAGATTATGGCGACATTCATGGTAGAGCAAAATTGCGACAGCGAAATATCACTCTATCCAGCACTGTTCAATCAAACGTCTAAAATCAAGCTTCGCTTCATCCTAAATTCTAAAAGCAACCAAGAAATCATCTATTCTATTTATTTCCCCGGAAACGAGATTTTCCACGTTTCGGAACGGCAATTATTATATCCCTTTTGGTTAACGACGTTGTCAGAGGTTATCGAGCACCGTACGGTACAGAAAAATCGTCGACCGATATCGATGCACATATTTCGTCCGGAAGAGTTAACAAGCTTTCCAGAGGATCCCGCTCGAAATTGATACAATTCCGGGGCCGGCTCCCCGTCCGCCTCCATTTTTGCTCAGGAAATTAGAGCGATCGCGGCATTGTTTGCCGGACGGGGCCGGGGTCGGGGGTGGGGCGGGCTCCAGCGTCATATTTCACGCACGAGCGAAACTTGAGAATCGTAATTGAACGCCGTCGGAGGAGAGAGAGAGAGAGAGAGAGAGAGAGAGCTGCTCCGGAGAAGATTCGTCGGACGCATCCGACGTCGAGAGGAGTACGGGCATTAGGGAAAAAGTTATTCTTATTATTGAGGCGGGTCGCACGTGTATATTATTGCCAAGAAGTTGCCCTCCGACGACGACGACGCCGCCGCCGCGGCGACGAGCCAGCTAGAACGTGAAAGTTTTCCGATATCTCCTCGCGTCGCTCTCATAAGACAACCGAATGCATCGCGGCGACGCCATTTTTGACAATTGCCCCCGGACCGACGATACGTGTCCCGACGACGCTAGACGATTTTCCGCGTCGACTGTCGATTCGAACAATTTTACGCCGACCTTACTTCCCGTCATTTGCCACAATTTTTTAAAATATTTGTTATTACTTGGCTGCGAATAATCGTTTTTTATCGACTGCATTTGTCGTTTGCAAAGGAGGCGTAATAATATTAATTACCGCTTTGAATCATTCGCTTTTTATTCATTTGTATTTAATCTTGATAAGCACCCTTATTATATACTTTTCTAAATATTAGTTATTCCTATCATGATGGGCAAAATAAATAAAATAAAAATAAAACAGATAAGTAAATATTGCGTAATGCTAATGCTAATTTTGATAAGCTTCCTTAATATATATTTCTTTTAAATATCAGTTACCCCTATGACGATGGATAAAATAAATAAAATAGATAAAGTAAATATTGCGCAATGCTAATGCTAATTTTTATAAGCTCCSTTGTCATATATAYWTTTTTGAAATATTAGTTACCCCTATCGCGATGGGCAAAATAAATAAAATAAAAATAAAACAGATAAGTAAATATTGCGTAATGCTAATGTTACAAAAATATAAAAGTGCTGTCAGATTTAATTAGCGTATAATGACGTGAACGTTTACGGCCGAATGACCGGTCGTTAAAGCGTTAATAGATCAATTATCAGATCCACGATATTTCATTGGCATTATTAAGATCGGACTACCCTTATAATATTCCGTAACAGCCAGCGCTGTTTCGTAAGTAGCCCCAGACGTTGTTCGCCGGATTCGTCAAATGGACGGCCGCCACATAAGAGCGCCGCTTTCTCCGTAAGTATAACAATGGGTAGTTAAGGAAGCATCGGGCCCCCGGCCTTTTCATAAAGGAGGACATAGTCCGTTTTTATAAATCCTAACATTTTACGCCGCGGGGGGAAGAAATAGGAGGGGAGGGGTCGAGGGGGGGGGGGGGGGGGGGGTGTGAGGGTTCCAGGCACGGTAATGTCGAGCACCCTTGGCCGTATAGTCAGCAGCTACGGGACACAGGCATCCACGTGAAAGTTTTTATATTGTACAAGAGACTGTCATATTATCGGCCGTTAATGCCACGTGTTATAAGTTATAGCGTGGAATAGCGCCCTATGGTTCCCGGTGCTCGCCGTTTATGGCTCCTTATGGTGGTGTTCTATTAAAAGGGTGGATGCTGTTCTTAATACGCGAAACGAACAATAGGATAGGTAGGCCGGCCGATCGTAAACGACGACGGCCGTAAAACATCCCATCCGCGATATAATCGCCTTTCCGCCTCCCGATGCGCGATGACAATTACTCGGCTGCGAGAAATTGATAAACGTTGTCGGGGCAACCTGCCGCCCCTCTTTCTAACCTGCGCCGCGTTTGCGCGCGGCCCATTAACGAAACGCCGCGGTACCATTTAGGCGGATCCGAGGTTACCGCGGTATTTGCAAAAATATATTGTTCGTAATGATGGAAATTTAAGTCGGAATAAAATGTAAACCGCGATCATTCGGTGATTCGTTGTTGCAGGTATGTTCGAAGGCATTAAACGCGGAATGGTATTTAATTGACCACTATGATTGCGTTTGGCGCAGTGAATAAGAGGACAGCAATTTTCCATGACTCGTAAATCCTGTCTTTTTATTACTAAATTTACTTTAAATATTGTGGGCAATTTTTTGAAAACTAGAAAAATCTCCTGAATTGATAATAATGATATTAATAATAATAAGTAGAATATTACGAAAAAATATTTTACGATAGAATATTTTACAATTGATAATAATAATATTAATTATAATAGGCAGAATATTGAAAAATTAAAAATACCGGGTACGATAATTATACTATCATAAAATATTATATATTAATGCAATACTGTGCGAATATATTATTAACCTCTTAGCAATAATCGTTTCTCCTCACTAGAATATTAATATAATTTTAAACGCGAGAGCGGACAAGCATTTCTCATTTTCTTTCCCAGAAAAACCGTGTCAAGTATGGACGCTGGGAGATCTTTTCTGGTGTCAGGAGCAGACACGCCAGAGGACCGTCACCGCCTCCACTGATCCCAATTAGAACGAGCTAATTCCAATCTTTTCCCCGGGTCCTTGGTTCAAGTGTGCGATCTTCGTTAAACCCGACTCGCCGGCAAGTTTTCCGATTCACTTACGGTTTGACGAGGTTCTCTCTCTCTCTCTCTCTCTCTCTCTCTCTCTCTCTCTCCAAGCGTCCCGGAACGCGGTTGCCACGCGAGGCTGAGGGGAAAGAGAGAGAGAGAGGGGTCGCGAAGAAGGGGCCGGCGCAAAACAAAACATCGTAAAGCACCCTCTCGTCTGTAGAGGATGCGCGACCTGCTAGCCGCTATTGAGCCAAGCGAGAAAAGTGGCTACGAGAGGTGCCCGGCGATGCATAAGGGCACGTTTCCAGAGAACGGTTTATCCCTCGTCTCCCGGCTCCCTCTGTCCCATTGAAATTTAACGCCCACGGAGCCGCGGGACGATGCGCACGAAAAATTGATCGTCCTCGAATCCCGGCCACTGACCCAACCGATTGTTTTATTTGTCGCGATCGAAGACGTGATAGCTCTGTTAGGTGGTTTTGGTAATTTAGCATACATTCTGTGTGGAGATAAGGATGCAATTTACTACAGTTCCAGCGAAGCGCATTTTTTAATTCGTTCCTTAGAATAGAGCCGACTCTCAGGTAGTACTTGAAGATGTCTCGAATGTCTCGTGATTGGCACAGAATTGTCCTGTCTTATAAATCAAGACGTTCATACACGTCTTCGAGATATTTTCTAAAAGTCTGATGGACGTCTTTCACACGTTTTATAGATGTTTTATGGACGTCCTTTAGACATCTTCTAGGTGTATTTTAGACTTCCAAAAGACGTCTTATGGAATACTTATGGACGGCTGAATAATAAAATAAAATATTTTCAAGATGCCTATTTTAGGACCTAAAATGGACGTCAAATGGACGAAGTCATTTTTCTGCAAAAAGAGAATATATACTCGTAGCATTTCCTCAAAATAAATTACAGAAAACTTCTCTATCTCTCGTAACTATACACGCAATAATTTATCAGAGCGTCTGCTAAAACCGCAGACATAAATTTTCAAAAATTACGCCATCTTTTAAGAGACATATTTAGAAATGGTACACCGACAGGAGTTTTATTGTGGGTATCGGATGATTTCCATCGAAGAATAAAGTCAACAAGAGGGTCCGTCAGCCGATCGATCACCGATTGACGTCGCCTCGCGACGCGAGCCGTCAACTCGCGCGGATTCGCCGGCATCTGTCCGTGCGCGGGCGCTCTTACCGTAAACATAAATCAGTCCGCCGGAGTTGTGGGTGGCCTCTTAGAGAGAGGGGTTAAAAAGCCCCCGATGGTACGCACGCACACAGACACACACACTGACACAGACACACCTTCACAGCGCATCCACGTAGCCCGCCCCGCCGTCACAGCGAAGGGTATGTACACGTAAAACCGCGAAAAGTCGCCTCGTAACACCCGCGGCCCGGGAATATAGTGGCACTCCGACTTTCAGGCCACGAATTCAGTCTTAGAGAAGCCATACCATAAAAGGCTTTAAGAGTTTCCTCGTGTTCACGCGAATTGAGTGGGGATTTGCATGGGACGCCGTGGCGGGAATTCAGCGAGAGAAATGTGGACCGAGTTTTTAAACGGCATCTAATGAAGCCGACGCTCGCTCCGCCGCGGCGTTGTTCGAGCGACGACGAGTACGGGGCCTAAGAAGGGCATCTGAATGCATGACGCATTGGGCGGGCCCTTTGGTCCTTCGCCAGTTATGATTTCACGGAGGTCGGCTGGCTCAAAATATTTTTAGCGCCGCGTTTCCTCGTATGATCATTCAGGAAACGTTCAGAAAATTTGGACGGCTCTATACATAAAATATATAGTCAATTGTAAAATAGAATTATGGTAAATTGGGCTGTGGGTGATATCCTAAACGAGGTATAATTGTTGACGGTACAGTTGCTTCTCAATGGGAGCAGTATTATTTTAATATTGTTCGTAGCGTGAAAACCCTTTTTAATAGGAGATAATTTATAAATTTCTTGATTCTAGCATATGACATTTTTATAAAGCACTACATGTTGATCAATCTTATTATTACTATTATATAACTTAATATTACTATTTTCTTCTTATTATAATAATATAATGATATAAAATTATTAAAATCATTTGTACAAATTCATGATTTTGTATCGAAAGAACGTGTACATTATGCTGTATATTTTTAATCCTTTGCACTCGAAGCCATTTTAACTGTAATTCTAAAGGAATATTTCTAGCATGTGACATTTCCATTTTCTAAGGTAAGGAGATTATGTTCAATCGAAGTTGAAGTTTCTACAAAAACAGTTACACTTTTAATAATTTTTTAAATGTAAGTTTTTACAATGGAAATAGTATTTTGGAACGTGATGTAACAATTGCGGAGTCACCACTCGAGTGCAAAGGGTTAAATTGATCTGTCATTGTGCTGTCCATTTTTAAAGTGACCTAAGTCCAGTTGTATTAAAATTGAAATATTTAAGGGTTCTCCATAATACAAATTTCGATATATATTTTATCAATACATCAATCCTTCAATATTATTGAATAATTGAAAATTATTTATATATTATATTATTATAAATACTGAAAATTATTTATATATTATTATAAAATATATTTTATGTATACATTGTTCCAAAGAGAGGACAACGTCGGCCACCAGGTTAAGCAGAAATAAGCTCGTCCGGTCTCGCCGGGAAACAGGCGGTCAACGTGTTTTTAAACGGCCCGGACGAGAGTCGCGTGGAACGCGGAGCGTCCCATCACGAGGCCGGATCCACGGTCGGACGTAAGAAGGGCATCTGAATGCATGAAACATAGAGCAGAGCCAGGTCCTTAGCCGGATACCGCCTTCGGAGACGGCGAAGGTTTGCATATTCATCGGAGGTCCCCGCGCGCGCTCGTCACGGCGCCCAGGGTCTCTCGAACGTCCTAGACACCTTCTCCTCAGCCTTTTACGCGTCCCTCCTTGATATCGCCACGCGAGATAATTATGTCTGTTTGTAATCTCCTCGACGCTTGCCAGACTCGTAGACGCCCCGCTCCCGCTCCCACGGCCGTAGGTCGTAAACGTTCTGTCTTCGATGACGACGACCTCTTCTCCTCCCTCGCCTCGACCTCTCCTCCTCGGCCTCGTGAAAATTTGAATACCCGCTAATTAGAGCACGGCTGTGTGCGTCCACGCCGGGTATCACATATACCGTTAAATTTTGCTTTGTGCTCGGGCAGGTGGATTCCGACGATCGTGTTATGCATATGCCGCGGCACGGATCGCGCGGCCGGAATACGCTCGTGTACCAGGGTTACGTGACGGCGCCGGTAATGGCGGCGAGCCTTGAACGACAATCGCTGTAACGCTCCGCCAATAAAGTGTAATGGGTTTCGATTCGTAGGTTTTGTTGGATCGTTCCGGGGGCGCCGGCTCGGATTTATGGGATCGCTATAGGAGAAGTCTTTCCCTCTCTCTCTCTCTATCTCACCCTCTCTTTCCTTCTTTCTCTCTCTCTCTCTCTCTCCGGCTCTCACCTTTTTGCCTTGTCTTCGTTATGGCGCGAGAATAGTGTCTTCGAGATTATTGCTCCTCTGGGGCGTCCCTTCGATACAGTGTGTACTTTAACCCTTTGCACTCGAAGCCATTTTGAGCGTAAATCCGAAATAGTTTCTTTGACAAGAAGTACACTTATTTTGTGTGATTTAGGATATTTTGTGCATTTGAAATTGAGTCTCGTGATTATTAAAAATTTTTTGAATAGATATTTAATAATCTTAGAATTATTTTGGAACGTGATAACAATTTTTAGTGGTGTGCCAGAGTCAATGGGTTAATAGCATTTTAACCTATACAGTTCGGATTATTTATGATTTAATATAATTATTTTAATTTTATTATGTTCGATATTTGAGCTAGATTTGAGCTTGATTTATTAAAGACTATAGCTTCGTATATAGAAAGTCAATTAATTGTATAAATATTGTTTTATCTTTGACTATTAAAATTGTTCCCCTTAATTGTTTTATGTTATACTACTGTGTTAATGTATTCAGGTGTTAATGCACACAAAAAAACTCTGTCGATATTATTTTTTAAGAAGAATATTAACCTCTCTAGTAATTTAAGGAGATCGTGTTTGCCATTAGTCAGACAAAGAAGACTAATCAATATACATATAACAAAAATTATCATGCAGTAAAAAAACTTTTTTTTTTAAATAATCACCCTATCAAATAATAGAAGAAAAATTCAACCACTAAACACATTTTTAATTACCGCAAAATGACCAGTCGATCGCCCCATTAAATAATCGACAAGTAGAATGAATCCATCGATATTCAAAGAGAAGAACAGCCTGTCGCGTAATCACGCCCTTATTTCCGTATAAATAAGAGGCTCGATGGCTGTCAGTGGCTCGACAAGTAGAATCTCCTTACCATTAGTCATCCGAGAGAAGGGGGCAGCCGGCGGTCGCGCGCTAGAGGGGGTCATTTCTTCGTTTATTTCGAGAGAAATCAGTAGATTATCCTGTTACGTATCGAACAAGTAGAATGAGTTTACCGGCGGTCGGACAGAGACGGCGAGAACTTGTTGCGCCGCGGCGCCGCGTTCTTTTTTTTTTTATTTGGACACCGGTAAGTAGATTACACCTGCTATTGACAGGATAAAATTGACTCGGAATCAAATCGGGGATCCTTCTTCCTTTATTAACACACCGATGCGCAATTATTTTCAATTGTCCAGGATTATTCCCTTTCCTTCGAATCAATTCTTTTTCAAACTCTTTAAAACCGCTTGGCAAAGTGACCTGTTACGTTTATGGCAATTTTATTTTTCTCAGAGACGTTGTTAAAAGTTTTTAAAATTTTGAGCATATCGTTCGATGCTTTATAATACATTTGGTATAACGTTAGTATGAAAAAATGCACGCTTTGAAATTCTGATCACAATTTTTGGCTCCGGCTTTTATTTTAAAAGAAAATTAATTGTGTACTAAATAGTGACAATATTAACTAATTATTCTTTGATTTAGAGCACTAGAGCTTCCCTATTTTTGTTTTCAATAGAATTATTCTTTAACTTCCACCTTGTTAATATTGTTTTAAGCTCAGAATGCTTGAGGGAGTGTCAAAAAATGTCAGCTAAATTATAACCCTTTGCACTCGAAGCCATTTCAACTGCAAATCTAAAATAATTTTTCTGGCTTCTAGTGTCTCCATTTTATGTAACAATATTTATTTTATGCACATGAAATTGAGTCTCGTGACTCATCTAATAGTTACACTTTTAACAAATTGAGTCTTGTGATTCGTAAAACTGTTGTGCTTTTAACAGAAGGGTATTTAATAATGTCATCATTATTTTGTAAATTATATAACAATTTTCATTGGCGCTTCAGAGGCGCCACTCGAGTGCAAAGGGTTAACAATATTAAATATAAGCTAAATTAAGCTCATTCCCCACCACGAGCTTTAAACCGACGACACCCAGGAAAAATTCAACACCTGTAAAAATAGTCGTCGACACCCAAGAGTAGAATTTCGAGGGAAAGGTCACGAAATTCCAGGACTGGATCCATCGTGGAGCGCGTCGCGCCGTGACGAAAGTTAACGGGACGGTGTTAATTAAACGGGATACGCGGAATCGAGGCCGCCCGGTGAAAATTCGACAATGGCGACGGACGGCGAGCCTCGGACGCAAGAGACGGCAGAGGCACGGGCCTGTTCCATAGAGGCGCGTTTACAAGAGAGCACGAGGACGACGAGGAGTAGTAGGACGGCTGGAGGAGATCGTTGGTGGACGAAGCGGGGGCGTCGCTCGGTCGGGGCCTCGATGAATCGATGACCGCTTTTAGTAATGATGTGTACATGGCAGGCCGTCCTCTCCCGGCGGAACGTCGGGGGTCACCGTCAGGAACGAGCGAGCGAAGAGAGCGCGAGAGAGAGAGCGAGAGAGAGAGAGAGAGCGACGAGAACGTGTGTACTACGCGCGCCTCGTCCTCTCTGTAGTGGTAGCCAGAGTTTGCCAAGGGGGACTTATTACATCCCTGGAATTACCATATAAATTATCGCGTGATGAACCCGCCGGAGTGCGAAACGGTGCACGCTCCGGCCTTTGTCGAGGTTTCGGTTATGGTTAATCGGCCACGCCGTTTAATTGACATTCTGCGCCGCAAAATACCGCCTGCGACCCCCGCCCCGCCCCGCCCCGCCCCGTCGCCGCGGCCCGAGAGAGCCCAGGGCCCCCGCAATTTTCTTCGTCTACTCCTGCCTTGCGTCCTGTCGATCGGCCCTGCCCTGCCCTGCGCCCGCTTTCCAATCGCGGAACCGAACGCGGGAGAGGCTGTTGCGACAGGCCACTATGCAAATTCACCGGAGAATATAAATACGATTTTCGGTTTGCTCGAGTGACGGCGCGATAAAGATTACTCGCGCGCGAGCCGACGTCAAACACTTTGACGATCGGCGTGGCGTGTTGCCGATTTCTGATGGCTGATTCCGTACCCATCGCTGCAGTGATTAACATTTAGACGACGGTGGCGATGATCTACGAAATTTGTTTGCGTTGCTGTATTTTATTTGGTTAAACGAATGTTTCGGAGGAGTTTTATGTGGCATGGATTATTGACTAGATATTAACACTAGAAAGACTTGAAGGCGGGAAAATGACTGCTTTTCGGCAATATAGGTATAACACACATATATATGCCGGAAATGAAGGAGGAGGGGGGGCAACAACAATGATTAATAAACGCATTTATATGTCGTGGAAAAAGTCAGAAAATTATAAGAAGCTCTGTCATTATTTACATAATTATTTTTCTAATTGAAATTGAAAAGCAGTCAAAATTCCTTAGGCAATCTAGGGTTAAATAATTTCTTTTGTTACGTATTCTTCGATGCTAAACTCTGGAAATTATTGTGCCGTTAAGAAATGGTATTGTTGATTAAAGCTAAAGTTTCTTTATGTCAAGAGACTTTATTTTAAACGGGGAGATCTCATCCGGTTAGCTAAATTTAAAGAGGCATTAATAAAGAAACTTTTAATAAAAATAATTCTATTTCAATATTAATAATTCTTCTAATTAAAGAAATTAAATCTAATCACCCTGATACTTATCTATAAACTTAATACTGTAACAAAGGTGTAAAAACCAATAAATATTTCCCTTATTTCTGACATAACCTGACCTTGACAATATTCACATCATATAAATATAAACGATCTTCATCCCCTCTTCAACTGGCACGAAAACATTAAAAAAGAAAATTGAAGAACCCCCTCCGCATACATTAATAAATTAATATGAACCGCAGTAATAAACAGAGCCTGTCCATAATCATCGTAACATTCTTTTGATATTTTCATCAGCAAATAATACCACGGTCGAACGGGGTGAAAAGCGCGTGCTTCAGAGAAATTGTCGGACATTCGAGGGACGACTGGGGGCTCTCCAACCCTCTCCGACATTTTTTATCAATTTAATTGCACGGGGGGAGAGAGAGAGAGAGAGAGAGAGAGAGAGAGAGAGAGAGAGAGAGAGAGAGAGAGAAAGAGATCGCAAGAGCGAACGCTGCGTTAAACGTATATTCGAAAAAGTGACTGCGTACGAGAGGGTTCTGTTGATTCGCAGCGGGGACGAGAGGGAAAGAGAGAGAGAGAGAGAGAGGATATTAAAAGCGACGATAATCGATGAGGATGGATGAGGTTATAACGTTACGATGAAACGATTCGGTCATAAATTTTGTTTGCCCCGCTGGAATCGAATAACCCGGCCAGGCGCGTAGGCGAGCGAGCGCGGCGATACTTACAGTCATTTTCGAATAAATCCTGCAGAAATTGAAAATTTATTTCGGGTTGTACGAGTTGTACGGAAAGCAGAAATTCGGTGGCTGGAAATAGCAGCTTGCTTGGGAATAGATGGTTACTCTATGCGATCGATCGCAATTCATCAGCGTCGTCATCGGAGGAATTGATGACGTCAGGATATATAGTTATTAAATTGCTGCGATTTCGGCGAATTTCTGAAGCTGTCAATATTCGTTCGGTTTGCTGCGATAGGACGTTAATATTTGTCGATGTTACTTATTTTGATTTTACTATGTTAGTACTGTGGTTATTGTAATATTATTACCGTTGCTATTAATATTATAATACTGTAATATTATTATTATTATAATTATTGTTGCTATTATAGTATTAATTATTTTTATTTACCAACCCATGTTCCTCCGGGCTTACAACAAATATTATTATTATGGTTATCACAATATTATTATAATACTATAATATACTATAATAATACTCATCAATACTTAGCTCATAATCATTTAGCTTCCTCAATTTAAAAAAAAGTGTCATAGCCAAATTAAAATCACAGACAATGCTCCTATCACATTAACTCTTCGCACATCTGAATGCCAACACAAATAAAAATAATTTATAAAATATCTATACTACCCTACTAGAGCCACTTACTGTAGTATAACCAAATGCTTTCCATTTCTATTCAAACACAATTAACTTTTCATTATAACTTAACTCACATTTATTATAAAAGACGTATAAAATTCTTCGCTCAAAATATAAAGAAAATGAAACAATAAAAAATTTGTTAATCAAATACCAGAGAAAAAGGAAAGCTGAAAAAAGGTATAATACGACTCGTACGATGAATACAAATTAAATTACGCCCGAAAACAGCATCGAGGGCAGAGAGCAATTGGCCAACGGTGCTCTAATTATCGCGATTCCAGAGAGCGGTGTCCGTCTGCTCGCGAAACCCCGGCACAAGAATTTCCGTTTCGCGGGGGAAAGATGCACGGTCCACGGTAATCGCAGTTCGCGTTTCAATGGGGATCCGCGTTCGTCATCGGGAATAAATAGAAAGCGCGTAGAACCGGTGCGATGGAACGTGAAACGCGCGCGGTTCGTCGGTCGGCAACGGAGAATCGCACCAATTAAACAGTGCCAATGAACGATGAAAGACACTTAAAGCTGCTCGGTCGCGACTCGAATGTCGGGAGAGAGAGAGAAAGAGAGAGACAGAAATATAAAGAGAGAGAGAGAGAGAGAGAGAGAAATATAAAGAGAGAGAGAGAGAAATATAAAGAGAGAAAGAGACAGAGAAAAAAAGAAAGAGAGACAGAAAGAGACATAGAGAGACAGAAATAGAAAGAGAGAGAGAGAGAGGGAGTCGGATGAAAGAGCGAGCGAAAGAGAGAGGTTCGTCAGAGGAAAGGCGCAGCGGAAATTACCGTTTAATTGATTACAAAGAAGAATTTCCACATTCGCCCGTCTCTGCGGAGGTCAAAGCGCCGGGGCCGATTGAAGGCAAACCCGGGGACCCATCGCTAAACCTTTCAGAAGCGGACTCGTTTGTGATCAGAAGAGCGGAGAGCCGCGGCGCTACCGGGCTGCAGTGATTGCGAGAGGTCGATTGTCAGCGTCTCTTCCCGGTTCCGTGTCTCTTGCCACCGTGAGATTTGTAATTGCTCCTGAGGATGATTTGGTCGATTCCGCGCGACTGTTGGACCTCGATTCGTTAGGGAGGGCCAACGTTTGTCGGTTACGTCGGCTCTTTCAGATATTTTCGTCCGACGACTCGTGTTTCTTTGACGAAAGCCGCGCGCTTGTCGTCGGAAAAAAACTGCGCGAATTTCATCGACTGGGCGCTGTTTTCAGTCGAAAATAGTGAGCGAAGAATTTGTGAAAAATGTCCAGGTTTTAATATATTTTTAGTCGAAGTGTAAACTGTTTTTTATTTATTTAATTTGTGCGTTTGTTCGATAATAATTGGTGATTTAATATTAGGTTGTCCCATAAGAAACGAAGCCTTATTTTTGCGAAAATAGTTCGAAATGATCTTACAAGGATATTGCAGTGGTGTAACGGTATAATAGTAGTAATTGTATGGAAGGGACGACGTGACGACCGAATATATATATATATATATAATATATAATATTGAGGACCAAAATGGTTCGCAAAATAATTTACCTCCTTCACCCAATTTCACATTTGTCGCAAGAAGCCTGCTGAATTTTCGCTACCACCAGATTGGATTAAAAAAACTAATTGCTGTGGGATCAGCAGCGGCCGACTCGATTGTGCAATTTCGCGCAGAACAAACGATAGCAATAACAGGGAGAAAAGGAGATAAGAAAGTAATAAGGTACAGGAAGTGGACCTAAGAAGCAGCATTTGGACAGAAACAAGGGAAGGAAAGGGAGCTTGTGGTTATCAGTGACACTTGGCGGTAAGAAAAACGCTCAGATAAGAAAGGGAAACAAAGCATAGGTGAATTTGAGAGATCAGTGGAAGAGAAGTATACTGGTTAGAGATTTTGGATCGGTAGAGTAGCTGGTGCTTAACCCTTAACCTTTTGCACTCGAAGACGTTTTAACTATGCACCTAAAATAAATTCTCCGACTTATAGTCATACTTATTTATTTATTTACACATTTTGCCAATATGCTATTTTGTTGATTTGATTCCATATCTATATTATATAATTATTGATTATTAAATTATTATTAAATTATTAAACCTTGTCTAATATTATATTTTTTAATTAAAGTTAATAAGAACAATTTTAGCGGTGCTTCAGACTCGTCACTTGAGTGGAAAGGGTTAATATGACTGAACGGAAGGGTAACAGCGATTACTGAGATAAAATATGAAAGAAAAGTAAATTACCTAGAAAAGTCATCGAAGGGGGTATCAACTGGGGAAGAAAGATAAAGCATTCTTCGCTAATGATATAAATGTCTGATCAGTGGCCGACTGTTGCCACTGCCTACGCCAAGACACCAATTCTTCCTCCACTCGTCCCTGATAAATGCTCTCCATTTTCATTGGTCCAAGGGTTGCGACACCTCGGAATACAAACGTCTGACAACCGACAACGCAATATCCTCCTGTACGACCCGCGAAAATTTCCCTTCACCCGTGGACATCATAAAAGGACCCTCCTCGGCAATGTTATCACTGTCACTCCCATTCCCCTTGTCCGACTAGAAACAACGTCCGCCTTACGACAGCTAATATCCCTGTCCTTTATTACCGATGTACTTTATTCCCAGTACAAACGCGTTTCACGCTCCCGTTTCTTTCTTCTTTCCTTTTTCTTCGGTAATTGACATCTTCGCGCGAAATTCCGCAATTACAATACCCCGTACTGGAAATTTCATTTCATCCGGTGTCGCGAGCTTCTTCTCCCGGCGGGGTAGCGCGTTTTACGGGCGCGTCTCATCGAGTGAATCATCGCGCTCGCGCTCGCTTGCTTAGAACACTCGCGGGACTTCCGAAGGACAATCCAATTTCCAGGGCCGGCTACGCGACCCGGAGATATTGTTTTCAAGGGGATTCCTGGCGCGACCGTATCAAAAAGTCTCGATTTTCTCGCGATCTCCCGTTATAAACAATTCCAAGACTCTCGTTGTCGTTTGTTGCAATTTTTGCCGCGAAAAAATTTCGGAACGGTTCCGCGTTGCAAACAATACCGAGGCACCTCGTCGCCGTTTGTTGCAATTTTTGCCGCGAGAAAATTTCGGCCCGGTGCCCCGGCCGGTACAATTAAATGCGCTCGCGTTATCGCGTATTCGACGTTATTACAAAAATTAATCGCGTCGCTAGAATTATCTGGCGCGACGGAGCCGGGCCGCGCTAATTGAACGTTCATTCCGGCCTCCCGACGGTCCCGCGTCGATTTAATTAAACATTTCGCTCCGTTGTGATTTCGAATCTGTTGAGATTCGAATCGGAGCGGCGGCGTCCCAGGAAAGAATTAAACGCTGTGATCTACGTTTAACCCTTTCGCCGCGGAGCGCATTACCGAGAGAAAGAGATTAAAAGAAACTATAGAGGCCCGTGGAGCTACGCGATTCGTCGAAACCGCACGGATTTCGATGCGACCGGTTTTCAACCATTTCGCCACGCGTCGGAAACAATTTTTCACAAATTTTCGCTTTGTCGTAATCTTTCCACTATAGCGCACGCCGCGCTTTCGAACCGGTTTTACATTTTTATCCTTTGTACCCGCGTTATTATTTATACTTGAGAACAATATACGTGCTCGTTGCAGTTCTTTGGAAACGCTGGTTATTTCATAATTGCTATGGCTGGCTCTTGTTGAAGCCAAATAATCGTGCAATTTTTTATGTACGCTGTTCTACGATAAATAAAAAATTTCTGTAATTTTGATGTTGTACGATGAATAAAAAATTTCTGTAATTTTTATGTTGTACGATGAATAAGAAATTTTTACGTTTTAGTGTATCATTTAAATTAGATTGAATGTTTGTAAAGATAGAAGGTTATATTTTTAAAATGCCTTTGGTTTCGTCGAGTTTCCATGAATTTTGGCAGAGCGACGAGCATCCGAAAGTTGATCAAATTATAAGAGGACTGTTTCAAGCTTACCCCCGTCGAAAAATATTTCTTCGCCGTTCCTCCGCCGCGCCGTCGGTTCCTCGATCCGATGGGAACTCGAGACAGCGGCGGTCGAGTGTCAACAAACGTAAAAGAAATATTTTCAGGTCGCGGTATAAAACCTTTTAATTAAACATCCTCCGGCCCCCCCACCGTAAATGAAGAAAAGATTTTTCATTATGTAAATCTTGGAAGGGACGCTCTTGGAATTTCTTTGTGCCCCACGGCTACTGGCTAACCGTCCTTCTCCCCCCCTCTCTCTCTCTCTCTCTTTCTGTCTCACTCTGTCTATCTTTCGCACTCTTTCTCCCATCTTTCACTCTGTCTCCGTCTCTCTCTCTCTCTCTCGAACGCGGCAAACTGAATACTTTATTCCACTTCTGGAATTCATCCTCCTCTTAATAATGAAACACGGCTCGTTGCGACGGTCAAGTTTCCTGTTGCAGCGTATATTCCAATTACCCGTAATCCCGAGCCGCAGTTCTTGGGAGAGCAGTGCCCCCTGTGTGCCCCCCATCGAAGGATTAAACGACACGGGAAATAATCGTTCGCAATGTTCAGGACGCTCACGGAGGAGGAGAAGGGTGCTCTTGATATTAGTAGACAGTCGCCCGGTCGAATATAGATGAAGTGATCGATGCGTAATTCGGAATCGATTGAATCATTTAGGTGAACTGATTATCGCATAATTGTCTCCTTTATGGTCTAGCTCTTCATTTTCGAGCGAACGGTGAATCATCTATCGAGGACTTCTAATTGATTATGAGCAGACGCATAGATTAATACGTTGCGCGACGTCTATTCATTTTACGTGATTCGGCGGTTTTAGCGGATTAAACTATTCTTTAATGATTTAATTAATAAGT